>NC_069510.1:123057856-123357856 GCF_027579735.1 Bombina bombina
TACACACACATACATATATATATATACACACACACACGAACAAACACATATATACACACACATACAGACATGCACATATATTTTATTTGTGTGTATATATATATATATATATATATATATATATATATATATACATACACAGGTAAACATACATACTAACATAAACACACACACACATCATCATCATCATTAAATTGCGAGGCTGGAAAAGCTACTGCGATGACCCTTCAGTGAGATATGTAGCATATATACAGTATATATTATTAAAAATTTATGTTCCAAAGCATTGTTACTGCTTCTTGCGGAGGAGGATAAAAGAAGCACCAAGGTAGGTAAGTTACACACATCTTGCCTTTTTCAGGCGTGTGATTAAAAATCAGCTGGTTATTGCTACCGCAAGCAAGTGTGCCCCAAATTCCCCCTAAAATACAGTGGTCTGTATTTTTTTATTTTTTAAACTTGTATTTGAGATTTGAAAGATGGCATACAAAGATCTTGAAACAGTAGTACAAAATAACATTGGGTTACAATAGTGATGCACAATTAAGCATACATGTATGAGATGCCTATTGCTCAACCAACCTCCAGATTCACACAAGAGACCTCTTTTGGACCTCATTTATAAATATACCAAGTTTAGGAGGTTATTGCTAACTGATGAGCTCACTCTTGGGCCTCAATGACAAACCTCTTTTTATATTTATGACAAGAACTGTGGTAACACGTCTAACTGGTATCTGATATTCAAGGAGTTACTTCCGCTAATATTGAAACTAGAGCTGTGTGTTCCCGCTAAGTATATCAATATAATAATGGTCTTTATGTGTAGTCTTTAAAGTGAGTAAAAGTAACGACCAAAAGATAATTTTAAAAAGCTTGTAAACTAACTTTTCTAGGGCTATATAAAGGTTATTCTGCTAAATACACTGACATTACAGGTGCAATGGATAGTAGAAGTCTCAAATTAAGGGCATGTCTCTGTCATTCAAATCGAGGTAGTGGAATTGGAGCTTCAACAGGCATAGAGGTGCAAAAATTTAGGTAGTTAGTTTGGCAGTGCCTCTCAAGGTATTAGATGTTTATATATTTATAGCATTAAATATGTGGCATAACCTGACAGGTTTGAACTGCTTTAGCCAGCTGAGAGCCAGAAACTTGACAGAAGAAACAAATGCTATACAAGCCCATATTCCACTATAGGGTTCCTGACCAACAATAATGCATTGCAAATTCCCAATTCAATGGACTACATGCTAGCATAGAAACGATATGTATTGCTTTATACAGTGGCAGAGTACAGTAACATAGGAGCAGTCAACTCCACCATCCCGGCCGCAGACGGCGAAGCCAACCTCCCCCCGTGCAAAAAGATATTACAGACACCACAGCACAGAAAAAATGTAAGCTAGTCCTAATCTGTTTTCGATATGCTAGCGCTGAAATAAAACGGCATGGTCAGGACTACATTATATAGATATCTTAAGAAAAAAAATAAACTGTACAGGAAAATGTTTCTAGCTCTAAACACTGGCCCACCAAAGCTTCATTTTAACTAGTATAAAACGAAAAAGAAAGTTCAACTATAATTAGCATAACAGAGAAAATACAAAAACTTAACATAGATGACTCCTTCGGTATGAACATTATGTCAGTAAAGTTCAGAGAGCCGCAAGTAAAATTCTCCATTGTATACTCAGCCGATACCAGTGCAGGTGAATTCAACATGTCTCAAGTATGTCCGACTGCACAACAACAGGGATATTAGCGCCTCTGCAAGAGTTCCCAAACTATATAGTGGCCAAAGAGCAATAGTTATTGAGAAGACTTGAAACTGGATAGCGGTATCTTAAGACGTGCAAATAATTATAGGTTAAGCTGCAGTGTCTGATGAGGTAGCACTGCTCCTTAACGACAGGCACATAAAGGGTACCCGCCGGGGGGTCTAAGTGATGGTACCAGTCCTCAGCTTGACTTGGGAGCCCGGGTGAATTTGCAAGATCTTGTAGCCACGAGGGTGGAAAGATGGCCGCCACTTATGTAGAGTCAGGATATGGCTCTGGTCCTAACTCAGGAATGTAACACCAAAGGTTAGATTTGGCTTTTGCCAGCTGCTAAATAGGAGTCCTGGGTGTACTCAAGGGATTTTTCAGGATTCAACGCTGCGATAAACGATAAGTAAGGTTGAATAAATATTAGTTAGGACCAGAGCAGCAAGATTATGCGACCATTCTCGTGCGTACTGGACTCCGCCCCTCAGTGGTCTGTATTTTATTAAAATAAAAATTGTAGCATTTTTATTTTTTTAATAAAATAACGGCACCAGGCAGTTTTGGGGGGCTAAAGTTGGTGGGAGTGGGGTGTTGCGTGCAAAGCTATTACTCAGTCGAGTGCAAATATTGCTTTCACAAAAGCAATATTTAGCTCTCCACTTGTAATCTGGCCCTAAAAATTTTGTAAGAATTCGCTTTTGGCGGCATTGCACAAGCATTTCACTAGAAATGCTTGTGCAATGATAAATGCTGACAGCGTATGCTCATGTCCGCTGCACTTTGATAAATCATCCCCAGTGAGCAGAGCTACGCAAATGGAAGTTTGTATAATTCCTGTTGCAAATGGTATTTGCAGAAATGTTACATAATTCAAGTTCACTAAAAGTAAATTAATGGATGATCTCAATGTAAACTGAGCTTTGAAGATGCGGTAAACACTCTAGCGTAAATCGCAACTGCACTCAAGCGATCGCATTTACTTTCAACTTGTAATACGAGCGGAAAACATGACGGGCACAAAAACCCACTATATACCCCTTATCGCTCGCACTTTAAAAATTAAATCCTGCAGCCAATATAAATTATGATTTCTGCATATAGCATCTTAAAATTGCCTATATTTTCATACACATGTGTTTGTCTATTACGGTATTAAATATTTTGAGTATTTTTTCAAATCCTTGCAGCCTTTTCATTCTAAACAAAAACCGTGAGGTGTGTAGGACAGAAATGTTTAGGGAATTATACTGGGATTTGAGAGAATTTGTATTTTGTACTTATAAGTACAAATTATGGGGTAGATTTATTAAATGCTGGGCGAATCATGTCCACCCGACATCGCTAAATGCCGACAGCAAATGCTGTCGGCATTTAACATTGCACAAGCATTTCTTGTAAAATGCTTGTGCAATGCCACCCGCTTCACATTTGTGGCCAATCGGCTGCTAGCAAGGGCCGTCAATCATCCCGATCATACCTAAAAGGTGGCGGACAAGTTAAGGAGCAGCAGTCTTACGACCGCAGCCTAAAACTTTGGGGGTAGATTGCAGCATAAGCTGCTTGTTAAATCTAACCCTATGTGTTTTTGCACATCCAGTGTGCACATCCAATTTACGCTGTAATCTTACTCCATTTTCACCTCGCCACAAATTGCAGGCGTAGTAAGCCTTACGCTGAATATTGGAGCCCCGTAACTCCCTAAACTACCTGCAAAATAAAACCTACATTAACTCTATTAACCCCTAATATGATCCCCCTACACCGCCGCCACCTATAATAACTACATTAACCCCTAATCTGAGCCCCCTACACCGCCGCCACCTATATTAAATTTATTAACCCCTAATCTAATCCCCCTACAACGCCGCCACCTATATTAAAATTATTAACCCCTAATCTAATCCCCCTACACCACCGCCAAGTATATTAAAAATATTAACCACTAAACCTAAGTCTAACCCTAACACCCCCTAACTTAATTATTATTATTAAAATAAATCTAAATAATATTAATATTATTAACTAAATTATTCCTATTTAAATCTAAATACTTACCTATAAAATAAACCCTAAGATAGCTACAATGTAATTAATAATTACATTGTAGCTATTTTAGGGTTTATATTTATTTTACAGGTAACTTGGTGTTTATTTTAACTAGGTACAATAGCTATTAAATAGTTAATAACTATTTAATAGCTACATAGTTAAAATAATTACCAAATTACCTGTAAAATAAATCCTAACCTAAGTTACAAAAACACCTACACTATCAATAAATTAATTAATTAAATAAACTACAATTATCTAAACTAAAATATAATTAAATACACTAAACTATATTACAAAAAAACACAAACACTAAATTACAAAAAATAAAAAAAATTACAAGAATTTTAAGATAATTACACCTAATCTAATCCCCCTAATAAAATAACAAAGCCCCCCAAAATAATAAAATGTCCCTACCCTAAACTAAATTACAAAAGTAATCAGCTCTATTACCTGCCCTTAAAAGGGCCTTTTGTGGGGCATTGCCCCAAAGTAATCAGCTCTTCTACCTGTAAAAAAAAAAAAGAACCCCCCCCCATTACAACCCACCACCCACACACCCCTATTCTAAAACCCACCCGATCCCCCCTTAAAAAAACCTAAGTCTAACCCCCACGTAGTCCTTACCTGTCCTGAACACCGACGGATAAGGTCCTGTTCCAGGCGGAGAAGGTCCTGTTCCAGGCGGAGAAGTCTTTTTCCAGACGGCGAACTCTTCTTCTTCCAGGAACCAGCCGGCGCGGAGCTGAAGACCGTCCTCTCTTGAAATGAAGGCCGGCGATGCAGGAACTGAAGATCGGCGGCGCTGGAACTGAAGACCGGAGCCATGGAGCGTGGAGGATCCTCTTCATACGATCTCCGCCGTACACTGAATAGGAATTCATGGTACGCGATTAAAAATGGCGTCCCTTGAATTCCTATTGGCTGATTTGAGCCTTCAAATTCAAATCAGCCAATCGGATGAGAGCTACTTTAATTCTATTGGCTGATTTGAATAGCCATTAGAATAAGAGCTACTGTAATTCTATTGGCTATTCTTTCCACGCTTGCGCCGAAACCTGCGCCGTATATCAGATCGCGCCCCCGATCAGGATGATTGACGGCCTCTGCTAGCGGCCGATTGGCCGCGAGTGAGCAAGGGGGCGGCATTGCACAAGCATTTCACCAGAAATGCTTGTGCAATGTTAAATGCAGACCGCGGATGCTGTCTGCATTTAGCGAGGTTGAGCAGTCATGATTCGCTGCTCGACCTTTAGTAAATCTACCCCTTAGTCTGAACATAACATGAGAAGTAGATTTTTTTCTGACAAAGTTATTTCTATTTCCACTCCTCCTGTATCATGTGACAGCCATCAGCCAATCACAAATGCATATATGTATATTCTGTGAATTCTTGCACATGATCAGTAGCAGCTGGTGACTCAAATATTTTAAATATAAAAAGATTGCACATTAATGGAAGTTAATTGGAAAGTTGTTTAAAATTGCTGCTCTATCTGAATCATGAAAGTTTAATTTTGACTTGAGTGTCCCTTTAACCCCTTGTGTGCCATCACCCCAGCGCATCCTATCTCTGCTACACTTTACTAACGCTAAAACACACTCTTTTACTTGGCCAAAAAAATCCCTGTTCTAAAACTAAAGTAACCACCAAATAGAAATCCTACCTTCAAAAATCTACTCTAATAACTGTCCTGATAAGGGCATTGCCCTAAAGTTATTATAGTTCTTTAGGCAATTAAAAGCAACAATTCTAAAAAATATCCTATCCTAAAAAACAACCTAAGTTAAAAAACAACATATCCTAAAAAAAGATTGCCTTGAAAAGGGCATTTGGTTGGGCATAGCCCTTAGTAGAGAATTTGGTAGGGCTGTACCCTAAAGTGATTATAGCTCTTTTGCCCATTAAAAAATGCCCTAATCTAAAAACAAATCCTAATTTAAACAAAAAAAAAACCAATCCTTAAAAAAAGATTCAAGCTCCTACATGATCTGCTCCAGCGGTGCTCCTCTTCATCCATGGTGGCGGTCTTCATCCATCTTAAGACATCTTCATCCATGACGGCGCTCCGATGGGGATGCCTTCTTCCTCTAGGTCTTCATCTACCTTCCATCCAATGCGTCTTCTGATCTTTTTTTTTCATCTTCTGCTCTTCCATCCGAAGTTCTGCTCTTCCATCCGACGTCCTCTTCATGCGGTCACTAAATTTGAATGTGAGGTTCCCTCTTATAGAGGGGTGCCTTTTCATTTCTATTGGCTGATTTTAAAACCCAAATTCAAATCAGCCAATAGAAAAAAGCTTTCATTCTATTTGCTGGTTTGAATTTGGATTTGAAAATTAGCCAACAGGAATGCAAGGGGTATCCCTATATAAAGGGGGTACCTCACATTCAAACTTCAGATTGTGGCAGTGACTGCATGAAGAGGATGTGGGATGGAAGAGCAAAAGATAAGAAAATTAGCATCGGATAGAAGATGGATGAAGACCGTATGGAAGAAGCCAGCCCCAACGGAGCACCACCATGGATGAAGATAGCTGAAGAAGGATAAAGAGCGCCACCATGGATGAAGAGGAGTACTGCCGAAACAGGTCACATAGGAGCCGGAATTAAGTTGGGTGAGTAGAAATATTGGGGTTTTACTGTAGCTGTAGGATTTTTATGAAGATTTGCTTTTAGGTTAGGGATTTTTTTCTGAAAACGAGCTGTAATCGCTTTAGGGCAATGCCCTTTTCAGGGTAACCATTTTTTTAGGATAGGGTTTTTTTGGATTAGGATTTTTTTAGAATTGTTTTTTTTATTGGGCAAAAGAGCTGTTAGACTTTAGGACAAGACCTTTTCAGGAAACCTTTTTTTTCCACAACATTGCATCAGATACCTTTTGAATATATCGCCACCTCGTGGCACTTTCAATCATCAGGGCCTTAGTTATTTTCTAATTACATAGAGTAAAATAAGTAATGGTTTAATGAGCCTCTGCAGCTGCCATGGCAACATGTCCTGGCATCCTAATTGTAACTTCCTTTTTATATGATACCACTGAAAGCTGAATGATCAGTACCTGGAAATGAAGAGCTCAGAATGTGATGTTAGTCAAGATAAACACAAATAACACACACGACCTTAGTGTATTTATTTGCAAGCAAGTCGTGTGTAGAAGTAATTCTTTGTCACTATGTTCTTATTGTTTCATTGTTATTAAAGCACATTGTTTGCCTAGGCTAGCATTACAGTGTATTTTTATTGTCTACAGGGATAACAATAAAACAATATCGCTGTACAGCACTAACATTAGCGCGCAACTTGACATTACAAGTCTATGGTAAATCCCATTTACCAGAAAAGGGTTAGCGCTGCCAACATCACTCTAGCGCAACCTATACTTTCAATGGATATTATGACTGCGCTCAATAGAGCTTATATCACAACATGAAAGTTATAGGTTGTGCTTCAGTGAAAGCTTAAACTGTGCTTGAATATTTAGGGGCATATTTATCAAGCTCCGTACTGAGCTTGATGTCCCGTGTTTCTGGCGAGCCTTCAGGCTCCCCAGAAACACAAGTTATGAAGCAGCGGTCTAAATAACCTGTCCGCCTGCTCTGAGACGGCAGACATCAACCCGATTGAATACGATCAGGTTGATTGACACCCCCTGCTAGCGGCCAATATTTATCAAGCTCCGTATAGAGCTGCCAGTACCCAAGATTGCGGCAACTAGGTAGAGGGGGAGGGGTAGAGAGCTGTTTGGGGGGATCAGGGAGGTTGGGGGCTAAGGGGGGATCCGAGCATGGACAGCCCGCTTCAAATCACCCCACAGATTTTCAATGATATTCAGGTCTGGGGACTGGGATGACCATTCCAGAACATTGTACTTGTTCCTCTGCATAAATGCCAGAGTAGACTTAGAGCAGTGTTTTGGGTCATTGTCTTGTGGAAATATCCAGCCCCGGCGTAACTTCAACTTTGTGACTGATTCCTCAACATTATTCTTAAGTATCTGCTGATATTGTGTGGAATCCATGCAACCCTCAACTTTAACAAAATTCCCAGTACCGGCACTGGCCACATAGCCCCACAGCATGATGGAACATCCACCAAATTTTACTGTGGGTAGCAAGTGTTTGTCTTGGAACGCTGTGTTCTTTTTCCCGCCATGCATAACGCCCCTTGTTATGACCAAATAACTCAATCTTTGTTTCATCAGTCCACAGCACCTTCTTCCAAAATGAAGCTGGCTTGTCCAAATGTGCGTTTGCATACCTCAAGCGACTCTGTGGCGTGTGTGCAGAAAAGGCTTCTTACGCATCACTCTCCCATACAGCTTCTCCTTGTGCAAAGTGCAGTGAATTGTTTAACGATGCACAGTGACACCATCTACAGCAAGATGATGTTGTAGGTCTTTGGAGGTGTTCTGTGGGCTGTTTTTGACTGTTCTCACCTTTGCCTCTCTGAAATTTTACTTGGCCTACCACTTTTGGCCTTAACAAGAACTTTTCTTCCATTTCCTCACTATGTTCCTCACAGTGGACACTGACAGCTTAAAACTCTGCAATAGCTTTTTGTAGCCTTCCCCTAAACCATAATGTTGAACAATCTTTGTTTTCAGGTCATTTGAGAGTTGTTTTGAGGCCCCCCATGTTGCCACTCTTCAGAGGAGAGTCAAAAAGAACAACAACTTGCAATTGGCCACCTTAAATACCCTTTCTCATGATTGGATGCACCTGTCTATGAAGTTCACGGCTTAATGGGCTCACCAAACCAATTGTGTGTTCCAATTAATCAGTGCTAGGTAGTTACAATTATTCAAATCAACAAAATTACAAGGGTGCCCAAATTTATGCACCTGTCTAATTTTGTATTTATACATATTGCACATTTTCTGTTAATCCAATAAACCTCATTTCACTACTGAAATATTACTGTGTCCTTTAGTTATTTGATAGATCAAAATGAAATTGCTGATCCAAACACCCATTTTTTTAATAAATGAAAATCATGGAAATTGTCAGGGGTGCCTAAACTTTTGCATACAACTGTACATGTGAAGGGTTATTCAGGGATTCCTGACAGATTTCAGTGTTACAATGTACCTATTGCTAATTTTGAGGGGGAAAAATGGTTTGGAAATAGCAAAGTGCTACTTGTACTTATTGTCCTATAACTTGCAAAAAAGCAAAGAACATGTTAACATTGGGTATTTCTAAATTCAGGACAAAATTTAGAAACTATTTAGAATGGGTGTTTTTTGGTGGTTGTAGAAGTGTAACAGATTTTGGGGAGTCAAAGTTAGAAAAAGTGTGTTTTTTTCATCATATTTTATAGTTTTTTTAATAGTAAATTATAAGATATGATGAAAATAATGGTATCTTTAGAAAGTTAATTGAATGGCGAGAAAAACTGTATATATGTGTGGGTACAGTAAATGAGTAAGAGGAAAATTACAGCTAAACACAAACACCACAGAAATGTAAAAATAGCCCTGGTCCCAAACGGTAAGAAAATTGAAAAATGGTCTGGTCACTAAGGGGTTAAACATGCAATATATATATATATATATATATATATATATATATATATATATATATATATATATATATATATACACAGTATATATTTTTTTTTTTCATTTTTAATGTGTTTTTAATATAAATACTTGAAATTCCTATGTTCTTCACTTAGAACAATTTATTTTTAAATATACAGGTATATTTATATACAATATACATCTCTCTCTCTCTCTCTCTCTCTCTCTCTTTCTCTCTCAGGCCCATTTATCAAAGGGCTTGCGGACCTGATCCGACACTGCGGATCAGGTCCGCAAGACCTCGCTAAATGCGGAGAGCAATACGCTCTCCGCATTTAACATTGCACCAGCAGCTCACAAGAGCTGCTGGTGCAACGCCGCCCCCTGCTGACTCGCGGCCAATCGGCCGCCAGCAGGGAGCTGTCAATCAACCCGATCGTATTCGATCGGGTTGATGTCCGGCGATTCCTGTCCGCCTGTTCAGAGCAGGCGGACTGGGTTATGGAGCAGCGGTCTTTAGACCGCTGCTTCATATGTTGTGTTTCTGGCGAGTCTGAAGACTCGCCAGAAACACGGCCCTTCAAGCTCCGTACGGAGCTTGATAAATGGGCCTGTCTCTCTCTCTCTCTCTCTGTTATATATATATATATATATATATATATATAACAATCTGTATATATTCATATAGATATATAGGTATAGATTGATTGATATATATATATATATCAAACAATATTCAATATATATACCGGTAAAAATATATTTAAAGGGATAGTAAACACAAAAAATGCTATTGTTAAAAAAGATAGATAATCCCTTTATTTACCATTCTCCAGTTTTGCATAACCGACACTTTTATAGAAATACACTTTTTACCTCTGTGACTACCTTGTATCTAAGCTTCTGCAGACGGCCCCTTATCTCAGATCTTTTGACAGACTTGCATTTTAGCCAATCAGTGCTGACTTATAGATTCTGCTATCTACCCCCTGTACTTTCCGGCTTGCCGGAAATGTAAGTTAAGAAGCAGCGGTCATAAGACTGCTGCTCTTTAACTCCTCTGCCACCTCTGTGGTGGCAGACAGCAATCAGCCCTATTGGATACGATTGAGTTGATTGACACCCCCTGCTAGCGGCCGCGAATGTGCAGGGGACGGCATTGCACAAGAATTTCACTAGAAATGCTTGTGCAATGATAAATGCCGACAGCATATGCTGTCTGCATTTATCGATTTATAGCGGACATGATCAGCTATAGCGAATCATGTCCGCCCGCACATCTACCCCCATGTGCGTGAGGACAATGTTATTTATATGAAACACATGAACTAACGCCATTTAGCTGTAAAACATTGTCAAATGCTTTCAGATAAGAGGCTGCCTTCAAGGGTTTAGAAATTAGCATATGAGTCTACCTAGGTTTAGCTTTCAACTAAGAATACCAAGAGAACAAAGCATATTTGATGATAAAAGTAAAAAAGTTGTTTAAAATCTGAATCATACAAAGTTAATTTGGACTTTACTATCCTTTTAATAATAAAAAGAAAATGTTCTTCTAGTGAACAACATAGGAATTTAAAGTATTCCTAACGCACATTCTGCTTTAGCGCAGTTGATCTAGTGCAGTGTCGTGTTAGCGCTTGTGCTATAAACAGAAAAGGCTTTTTGTAGCGCGCCCCATAGAAGTCTATAGGTAGGGGGAATTAGCACTGTTGCGATATCTGAAGTCCTGAAGTTAGTGCCCCTAAGTCTTTCACTCAACAAACAAACAAGGAATTTTAAAAATGAAATGTAAATCAAGCAGATATGTATATGCTATTGCCATGAGGAAAATGATACTATACTGTGTAATTGCCAGTAATGAAATATTCCCAATAAGATGTATATGCATCCCAGCCTTTAGATTTAGCAGCGTGGCATTATTAGGGGCCTCTGACCCCTTGTACTGTGCAGGGTGACTGCAGCTGGTGCTGATTGTATGCTCTCTGCTGAAAGCACAGCATGATCCCAAGGGGCCTTATAATGAAAGGCTGGAAACGTCCATAAGGCAGAGCAAGCACAAAGTTCTACGCTCGTACACACAGGTGCGCGTTACTGTTTACATTGTGACAATTCCCATAAGCGCTTCAGATTGAAAAATAAAACACAGAATCCCAAAGTTTCAAATAATAAATAATTATAGAGTTCAATAAAATGTTATAAACGTAAAAAAAACAACAACCACTGAAAGTGTCTGTAATGTATATTAGGAGATTAGAACTAGAGTGTAGGACGGTGCTTCATTTTAAGAAAACAACCTGAGCACTACAAATATAAAGTCATTGTCAGATCCTCTATGCACAGCAAGCTGGAGAAAGCCAAGGCTGAGTACAGATTTGCTGGTGAAGCTTTGAGAAAAAAACAGCAATAAGGGAGATTTACTACTCTGAGCCCTATTAACTGGGCCATCTGGATCCCCAGCATCAGCGTGAGTTATTAGAGACCAGTGCCTGATCATCTAATGGGTGTGCAGGCAGAGAGGCAGCAGCAGATAAATGTGAGGCATTTAGCCTCTTTATGCAGAGCATGGGGGGGGGGGGGATATAGCTCACACAAGACTTTTATGCATTGTCACTTATCTATTACACAGCTACTGCAATAAACAACTTGATCAACTCATGTTTCCTCTTTTCTACCTTAATGTGCAGCAGCAAACATGTAATGGTGTTTGTTGTACAATTCTAGACCGTAATAAACACTAAATAGAAAGCACAGTTAGGTAACAGTACCAAGTTATAACCTGGGTATTAAAGCGACATTCAACTTAAAACATTTATTTTGTGATTCAGATAGAGAATACAATTGTAAACAACTTTCTAATTTACTTATATTATCTAATTTGCTTCATTCTTTAGATATCATTTGATGAAGTAATAGCAATGCACATGGGTGAGCCAATCACACAAGGTATCTATGTGCAGCCACCAATCAGCAACTACTAAGCCTATCTGGATAAGCTTTTCAGCAAAGGATATCAAGAGAATGAAGCAAATTAGATAATAGAAGTAAATTAGAAAGTTATTTAAAATTACATGTTCTTTTTAAATCATGAAAGAAAAAATTTGGGTTACATGTCCCTTTAAAGGCAAAGCTCTGTGGCAAACTAGCAGAAAACCATAGAAAGTGGCCATATTCTAAATTAGGATTATTTATTCTTTGTGAATAATGCTCTAACTACAGTATATTATTACTACACTAATGTGCCTCAGTATCTGACTATTTATTATACAGTTAAACTCCCACAGCAGGAGTGCTATGGATATGCATCTCCTGATTGGCTCACTGGCATTTACTGCTCATGAACTGAAATGTATTGTGACACCTGAGCATGAATATAAACTGATATTAAACAACCTCCTTAAAGAGGCTGAAAAAGCAAGACGTATAACCTAGGTTTCAAAATGCTGCAACTGCCTAAACCAGGTGTTTGATTTTCAGCAGTTGCAGGTTACAGAATTTGGCACCTCTAGGGAGTGTGGGAAAAGGCACCTCCCCCAAAAAAAGCAATTGTTGTTTAATGTCCTTTAACTATGTGTTCACTCCCTAGCAGACATAAATAAATAGCTAGACATTAGTATAAAATGTCCCTTTAAAGGGATAGTCTAGCCCCAATACATAATTTTGATTACTTATTGTTATATACCAGAGAAGCATCCTGCAACTGGTCCCACATCTATAAGCTGTAAAAAGTACATGAAACATTTAAATATTCATCATTTAATAGCCAAAAATCTGCCAAGCTCCGCCCACCTATTGCATGTATATTTTGTTATGTTAAGTTTCTCCAATCACGATTGACTCTCAAATAAGTTTTCCTACTGACACATGCTGATTTGTGCATGTGCAAATTTAAAAAGCTAACTGAAAAAAATTAAAGGGATATGAAACCCAAAACTTTATAATTTACTATTAAATAATTTGCTTCATTCTCTTGATATACTTTGCTACAAAGCATATCTAGATAGGCTCAAGTAGCTGCTGATTGGTGGCTGCGCGTAGATGCCTCGTGTGATTGGCTCACCCATGTGCATTGATATTTCTTCAACAAAGGATATATGAAGAATGAAGCAAATTAGATAATAGAAGTAAATGAGAATGTTGTTTAAAATTGTATTCTCTATCCGAATCATGAAAGAAACATTTTGGGTTTAATGTCCCTTTAAGGGCTAGATTACAAGTGGAATGCTAATTTATTGCGCAGCCGTAAACGTGAAAATTTGCCTGTTTATGGGAACGCGATAAATAATCAGCCATTATAAGTGGCTGCTCATTGCTACCGCAATGGCTTGCGCAGATACGCTCCCGCATACACACATACGCTCCCGTACACACATACGCTCCCGTACACACATAAGTTCCCGTACACACATACGCTCCTGTACACACATAAGTTCCCGTACACACATACGCTCACGTACACACATATGCTCACACACGCTCACGTACACACATATGCTCCCGTACACACATACACTCACTTACACACATATGCTCCCGTATGCACATACGGTCACACACGCTCACGTACACACATATGCTCCTGTACACACGTACGCTCACTTACACACATATGCTCCCGTACACACATACGGTCACACACGCTCACGTACACACATACACTCACTTACACACATATGCTCCCGTACACACATACACTCACTTACACACATATGCTCCCGTACACAAATACGGTCACACACGCTCACGTACACACATATGCTCCTGTACACACGTACGCTCACTTACACACATATGCTCCCGTACACACATACGGTCACACACGCTCACGTACACACATACACTCACTTACACACATATGCTCCCGTACGCACATACGGTCACACACGCTCACGTACACGCATACGCTCACTTACACACGTACGCTCACTTACACACATATGCTCCCGTACACACATGCGGTCACACACGCTCACGTACACACATACACTCACTTACACACATATGCTCCCGTACGCACATACGATCACACACGCTCACGTACACGCATACGCTCACTTACACACATATGCTCCCGTACGCACATACGGTCACACACGTTTACATACACACATACGCTCACTTACACACATATGCTCCCGTACGCACATACGGTCACACATGCTCACGTACACACATATGCTCCTGTACACACGTACGCTCACTTACACACATATGCTCCCGTACACACATACGGTCACACACGCTCACGTACACACATACACTCACTTACACACATATGCTCCCGTACGCACATACGGTCACACACGCTCACGTACACACATACACTCACTTACACACATATGCTCCCGTACGCACATACGGTCACACACGCTCACGTACACGCATACGCTCACTTACACACATATGCTCCCGTACGCACATACGGTCACACACGTTTACATACACACATACGCTCACTTACACACATATGCTCCCGTACGCACATACGGTCACACACGCTCACATACACACATATGCTCCCGTACGCACATACGGTCACACACGCTCACGTACACGCTCCCGTACACACATATGCTCATGTACACACATACACATCTGCTTCTGTTTTCACTCAAAGTGACAAACAAAATCACTTGCTAATTAAGTAATTCATGTCCCCAGAACCTAGCGATGGTTAGAAAACAACTGACGTGTGTCTATAATTTAAAAATAGATTACATTTATAATAAATAAGGGAAAACAAAATGTATCTGTTAAATAAATGAATAAACCTAAATATTCCTTTATATTTTTTTAATGTGATGAGACAGAGAGCCCTATTGTTTGGGCCATTAAACACTTTTTAGTTAATAAAATATTGCACTGTAAGTAAGAATGTTGAATTATGTTCTCTAACAGACTTGAGGGGTTAACCATAATATTGGTTACACTAGTAAGCAGAAAGTGGTGCTAAGTATTTTGCAGTTTCTCAGCTATCTCACAGGCACAGACCCACCCAATGCAAACCATTAATTGAAACCAGATACAAGCTTCATACTAACAAACTCATTTTATCTCAGTGTTCTCCTGTGATTTTCCTTTTGTTTCTAAAACCATTTCACGTTCCTTCCTCCTCCTGCTACCTGCAAAGGTGCAGCAGCCAGCAGATTTTAATGAAGGGGAAAAAAAACCCGTAAGAAAGAATGCGACAGCCTCCCTTTCATCAGTGTATCCGTGGTAACCTCCTGCGGGGAACTGCGCTCCGCACAGCTATTGCAGGCCTCAGCAGAAAGGATTCTATTTTCTGCTGCTTCCTGTTCCTCTTTGGCGTGTCGTCATAGCAACCGTGTTAGCTCAAGGAGACTTGCTTCTGTCGCACGCAGCTTCTTTCCTTCCCTGCACTTCTCTGAACAGCTTCAGTCTTATTCCAGATAAACCAAATTAACACTGAGGCTTATCTGAGCATTATGTCCTCTCTTTATTAGTTTGAATCAGTCTTTATGAGACAGTTTGATATGTTTCCTCGCTGCAGAATCTATAGTTAGAGCTGAGCTCACCAGAAACCCTTTAATGCAATAATGATTTTCACATCACACTGGCACTGCACCACCAGTAGAACCAGCAGACCCCTCTAAAACCTCCCAGCAGTGAAATAGCTCCCTCCCAGCACTGAAATAGTTACCTCCCAGCACTGAAATAGTTACCTCCCAGCACTGAAATAGTTACCTCCCAGCACTGAAATAGTTACCTCCCAGCACTGAAATGGTTACCTCCCAGCACTGAAATAGTTACCTCCCAGCACTGAAATGGTTACCTCCCAGCACTGAAATGGTTACCTCACAGCACTGAAATAGTTACCTCCCAGCACTGAGTTACCTCCCAGCACTGAAATAGTTACCTCCCAGCACTGAAATAGTTACCTCCCAGCACTGAAATGGTTACCTCACAGCACTGAAATAGTTACCTCCCAGCACTGAGTTACCTCCCAGCACTGAAATAGTTACCTCCCAGCACTGAAATAGTTACCTCCCAGCACTGAAATAGCTCCCTCCCAGCAGTGAAATAGTTACCTCACAGCACTGAAATAGTTACCTCCCAGCACTGAAATAGTTACCTCACAGCACTGAAATAGTTACCTCCCAGCAGTGAAATAGTTACCTCACAGCACTGAAATAGTTACCTCCCAGCACTGAAATAGTTACCTCACAGCACTGAAATAGTTACCTCCCAGCACTGAAATAGTTACCTCCCAGCAGTGAAATAGTTACCTCACAGCACTGAAATAGTTACCTCACAGCACTGAAATAGTTACCTCCCAGCACTGAAATAGTTACCTCCCAGCAGTGAAATAGTTACCTCCCAGCACTGAAATAGTTACCTCCCAGCACTGAAATAGTTACCTCCCAGCAGTGAAATAGTTACCTCACAGCACTGAAATAGTTACCTCACAGCACTGAAATAGTTACCTCCCAGCACTGAAATAGTTACCTCACAGCACTGAAATAGTTACCTCCCAGCACTGAAATAGTTACCTCCCAGCACTGAAATAGCTCCCTCCCAGCAGTGAAATAGTTACCTCACAGCACTGAAATAGTTACCTCACAGCACTGAAATAGTTACCTCACAGCACTGAAATAGTTACCTCCCAGCACTGAAATAGTTACCTCACAGCACTGAAATAGTTACCTCCCAGCACTGAAATAGTTACCTCCCAGCACTGAAATAGCTCCCTCCCAGCAGTGAAATAGTTACCTCACAGCACTGAAATAGTTACCTCACAGCACTGAAATAGTTACCTCCCAGCACTGAAATAGCTCCCTCCCAGCACTGAAATGGTTACCTCCCAGCACTGAAATAGTTACCTCACAGCACTGAAATAGTTACCTCCCAGCACTGAAATAGTTACCTCCCAGCACTGAAATAGTTACCTCCCAGCATTGAAATAGCTCCCTCCCAGCAGTGAAATAGTTACCTCCCAGCACTGAAATAGTTACCTCCCAGCACTGAAATAGTTACCTCCCAGCACTGAAATAGCTCCCTCCACTAGGGAAGATCAGGCTTTGCTGAACCGAGGTAGAAAGAGTTCTTCATACTAAAGTCTTATACAATAAATAAAATCATTACTAGTAGCCACTCAGAACTATGCAAAAGCTAAACAGTTAAACAAAACTTTCCAATGTACGTCAATTCTTGTATTCGCTTCATTCTCTTGGTATCCTTTGCTAAAGAAAAAGCAATGAGAAGAGAAAATTGTGTGCAGCAACTGATCACCAGCTAGCTCCCAATAGTGGGCCAGATTACGAGTGGAGCGCAAACGCTTGGGCGCAAGCGATATCGGGTTTTCGCAATTGCTTGCGTGCAGGTTAATTTGCGCTGGTATTAAAAGTTAAAAGTAAACGTAATTACGATTTACGCTAGAATGATTACTGCGACTTCAGAGTTCTGGGGTTAACTTTCGCAAAACGAAAAAGTGCCACAAATTAAAAAAAAATACATTACAAAGTACAGTTAGTTACACTCACACTGTCTGATAAAAATTATTAAAAAAAATATTGCACAAAAAAAATTATAAGGGCTCAAAGATATAAGGGGGTACATTTATTAAGCAGAGGATGCTGCTTATTACGCGCAAGCCTTCTGTCTCGCCAGAAACAGGGGTTAAGAACCAGCAGTCTTAAGACCGCTACTCCTTAACTCGTCCGCCACCAATTGGATACGATTGTGATGATTGACACCCACTGCTAACGGCCGATTGGCCGCAAATGTGCAGGGGGCGGCATTGCACCAGCATTTCACCAGAAATGCTTGTGCAATGTTAAATACCGACAGCTATAGCGAATCATGTCCGCCAGGGGTATGATAAATCTACCCCGAGGTCTCAGATGTTAGAAAAAAAGGCTGTAAAGGGCTTTAACATAGGGATACATACATATACATGTCTGAAGATGTGTATATATATATATATACTGTATACATATAGATATATATACAGGCATACCTTGTTTTATTGCGCTTCCTTTTATTTTGCTTCACAGATATTGCTCTATACAAATTGAAGGTCTTTCACAACCCTGTATTGCGTATTTTTCCAACATATTTAAACACCTAAATACACACGAATACACATATATAAACACATAAATTACACATATTTTCATGTTGGGTTAGCGCACTTGAGAATATGTGATCGGGTTTGCGTGAGAGTGAGGTGTAAGGTTTTTTTCCACTTTTTTTTCTCCATTGCTTTCTATGAGGAAATACGTGAATGCGCATGAAATGTTGTAAGTTTGGCTCTTTTTCAACTCGTAATACCAGCGCAACCCGACGCACGCAAAAAGCTTACTTCTGGCGCAATTAGCACTATAGCGAAAGCACTATATAGTGATTCACTTCTAATTGAGCCCAGTGTTAGATATGCACATATTCTTCTTCAACAAAGGATACCAAAAGAACAAATTAAATCTTAAAATAGAAGTGAATTTAAAATGATCTTAAAATTACGATCTCTATCTGAATCATGCAAGTTTAACTCTGGCTTATCTATCCCTTTATTTCAGAGTGCTGTTGAAATCCAGGTTATTCTGCTTCGTCCTGTTGCCCAAAAAGTCAAATCTATAAAGATAATAAGAGACTTTAGTCCACAGATTTAATATTATTTAATAACTGATTAAAAACACAAAATATTGCAGTTATAGAATTGCTAAAAGAGCATGTCGGCAAATTCACTTGGTGTCCTCACTTAGTGCCCATGATCTAAACTTCGCTAGATCAGATCTGTTTCTTCTCGCTGACCATCGCACGAGCTGCCCTGGTGGAATTAACGTAAAAAAGGGGCAGTCCCTGCGAGTGGCGAGATGTCTCCTATTAATAGTAATGGAAAGGGAAACTTCGATCCATAGGGGCCGATTTATCATGACCCAAATGGGGCCAAATACCCCTGTTTCTGTGCAAGCCTTCAGGCTCGCCGTAAACAGGAGTTAGGAAGCAGAAGCTTAAAGACCGCTGCTCCTTAACTCGTCCGCTGCCTCTGAGGCCTTGGATTAATGCCGACGGCGTATTCTGTCGGCATTTATCGATGTCTGGCGGACACAATCGCTACAGCTGATCATGTCTGCCAGACAAATGATAAATCAGCCCCATAGAGCGAAGTTAGCAGTGATCAGGGGGTGCACTTATAAAGTAAATCCTGCATACAATATAAATCACATTACGCTGCTTTCTGCGTATAGCATCTTACATTTGCCTATGTTTTCATATGCATGTGTTTATAAGTATTTTCAGTGTTTGGAGAAAAACTCAACACCTTTTAGTTTGCAAGAAAAAATGTTGAGATCTGTAGTGCAAAAAACTTTTACAAAATGTATTCTAAGCCCCCCAAAGCAAGAGGCTTTCAAGCAAACAATCAAAAGGTGAGATTATTCAAATAAAGGTGTACAAAGCATAGCATGATAAAATATTATTAGAAATGAGTGGGGACGTAAATATGAAATAAGGTGTCAGGTACAGTAGAACTTAGATTTTTGAGGAAGTTTATAGCTAATGAGGAATCCTGTGTGATAATAGGGTGTAACAAGCAATAGGGGTAGATTTATCATATGTCGAGCGGACGTGGTTTGCTATAGTGAAATGCTTGTGCAATGCCCCCTCCCCTGCTCACTGGTGGGCAATCGGCCACTAGCAGGGGCTTTCAAGAATGTGCTGCTTCATAAAAGGAGCCCATAGTCTCAACTGAGAGAATTACAGGTTTCTATATATAAAATAACATTACTTATGGGTGGGCTGATGGAGAGAGAGGGATGTGTGTAGACCTGTATTGATATATTTGAGTATGGTTCTTCCTCCAAAGATGCACAAATTTCTTGGTGCAAAGACCTTGTATTTTAGCAAATTATTGGCAGTTAATAAATTATTAGCTAACTTAAAGGGACAGTATACACTAATTTTCATATAACTGCATGTAATAGACACTACTATAAAGAATAATATGCACAGATACTGATAAAAAAATCCAGTCTAAAACCGTTTAAAACTTACTTAGAAACTTTCAGTTTAGTTCTGTTTAAAAGGTTACTGGAACACCCACTGCAAGTGGGAAATATCAGCCCCTCTCCCCCTCCCTCTGCATATGAAAATACTCTTTACATAAACAGAAGCAAGCTGGAGTAGGTAGCTGACGGTATTCTCTTAAAACTTTGGGGCTTGGTTAGGAGTTTGAAAATCAGAGCAATGTTATTTTAAAATAAGCAAAACTATCCATTTTTTTTAAACTGTATAAGCTATATAAATGGATCATCTACAAAACATTTATGCAAAGAAAAATCTAGTATATTATGTCCCTTTGAAGTTCAGTTTATCAATATTGGAGGATCTGAACCAGTGACTCTGGCTCCGATTCTAAAAAGCTCTCCGATTCTATAAGAATGCTCTCCAGTCTTTCTATTTCCCTGCTGGAATTATACAAAGCCACTTTTTACCCTGAAAAGAAGGAGCGTACACTGCATTTTCTTATGGGAAGGGGATGAATATACTACAAAAGTGCACAATCGTAATTTAAAAATCTCACAAAACAAATAATTGAACCATTCACATAAAAATACACAGGAAAATATTGTATTGTTAAGCTGCATTAAAAATTCATAACAAAATTGTTCACAAAAAATTGTATTTTATTAAAAACGTAAAATTTGTAAGTAAATTACACAGGAATAAATCTTATTAAATATGTACAGCGTAAATCATTATCTAAGTGAACGGTGTGTGCAAAAAAAACCCAAGAAATTTGTACTTAAAAAACAAAATACAAACGGCTAGATTTAGAGTTCTGCATTAGCCGTCAAAAGCAGCGTTAAAGGGTCCTAACGCTGGTTTTGGCCGGCCGCTGGTATTTAGAGTCAGGCAGGAAAGGGTCTAACGCTCACTTTCAAGCCGCGACTTTTCCATACCGCAGATCCCCTTACGTTAATTGCGTATCCTATCTTTTCAATGGGATCTGCCTAACGCTGGTATTTAGAGTCTTGGCTGAAGTGAGCGGTAGAGCCTCTACCGACAAGACTCCAGCCGCATAAAAAAGTCAGTAGTTAAGAGCTTTCTGGGCTAACGCCGGTTTATAAAGCTCTTAACTACTGTGCTCTAAATTACACTAACACCCATAAACTACCTATGCACCCCTAAACCGAGGCCCCCCCACATCGCCGCCACTATAGTAAATATTTTTAACCCCTAATCTGCCGACCGCACACCGCCGCCACCTACATTATCCCTATGAACCCCTAATCTGCTGCCCCTAACATCGCCGACCCCTATATTATATTTATTAACCCCTAATCTGCCGACCGGACCTCGCCGCTACTCTAATAAAGTTATTAACCCCTAAACCGCCGCACTCCCGCCTCGCAAACCCTATAATAAATAGTATTAACCCCTAATCTGCCCTCCCTAACATCGCTGCCACCTAAACTCCCGACCGGACCTCGCCGCTACTATAATAAATGTATTAACCCCTAAAGCTAAGTCTAACCCTAACCCTAACACCCCCCTAAATTAAATATAATTTTAATCTAACGAAATAAATTAAATATTATTAACTAAAGTATTCCTATTTAAATCTAAATACTTACCTGTAAAATAAACCCTAATATAGCTACAATATAACAAATAATTATATTGTAACTATTTTAGGATTTATATTTATTTTACAGGCAACTTTGTATTTATTTAAACTAGGTACAATAGCTATTAAATAGTTATTTACTATTTAATAGCTACCTAGTTAAAATAATTACAAAATTACCTGTAAAATAAATCCTAACCTGAGTTACAATTAAACCTAACACTACACTATCAATAAATAAATTAAATCAATTAACTACAAGTACCTACAATTACCTACAATTAAATAAACTAAACTAAATTACAAAAAACAAACACTAAATTACAAATAAAATAAGATTACAAGAATTTTAAGCTAATTACACCTACTCTAAGTCCCCTAATAAAATAACAAAGCCCCCCAAAATAAAATATTTCCCTACCCTAATCTAAATTAAAAGGGCTTTTTGCAGGGCATGCCCCAAAGAAATCAGCTCTTTTGCCTGTAAAAACCCCCACAATACCTTCCCCCAACATTACAACCCACCACCCACATACCCCTACTCTAACCCAATCCCCCCTTAAATAAACCTAACACTACCCCCCTGAAGATCTCCCTACCTTGAGTCGTGTTCACCCAGCCGGGCACCGATGGACCAAAAGAGGACATCCGGAGCGGTCTTCATCCTATCCGGGCAGAAGAGGACATCCGGACCGGTAGCCAATCAGATTGAGCTTGCATTCTATTGGCTGATCGGAACAGCCAATAGAATGCAAGCTCAATCTGATTGGCGAGCTCAATCCGATTGAACTTGAATCGGATTGGCTGATTCAATCAGCCAATCAGATTTTTCCTACCTTAATTCCGATTGGCTGATAGAATCCTATCAGCCAATCGGAATTCGAGGGACGCCATCTTGGATGACGTCATTTAAAGGAACCTTCATTCGGCGAGTAGGTGTCGTGGAAGAAGGATGGATCCGCGTCAGCTGGAAGAAGATGGCTCCGCTCCGGATGGATGAAGATAGAAGATGCCGCTTGGATGAAGATGTCTACCGGTCCGGATGTCCTCTTCTGCCCGGATAGGATGAAGACTTCTACCGCTCCGGATGTCCTCTTTTGGTCCATCGGTGCCCGGCTGGGTGAACACGACTCAAGGTAGGGAGATCTTCAGGGGGGTAGTGCTAGGTTTATTTAAGGGGGGTTTGGGTTAGAGTAGGGGTATGTGGGTTGTAATGTTGGGGGGTCGTATTGTGTTTTTTTTTACAGGCAAAAGAGATGATTTCTTTGGGGCATGCCCCGCAAAAAGCCCTTTTAAGGGCTGATAATAGAGCTGTTAACTTTTTTAATTTAGATTAGGGTAGGGAAATTTTTTATTTTGGGGGGCTTTGTTATTTTATTAGGGGGCTTAGAGTAGGTGTAATTAGCTTAAAATTCTTGTAATCTTTTTTATTTTTTGTAATTTAGTGTTTGTTTTTTTGTAATTTAGTTTAGTTTATTTAATTGTAGGTAATTGTAGGTACTTGTAGTTAATTGATTTAATTTATTTATTGATAGTGTAAGGTAAGGTTTAATTGTAACTTAGGTTAGGATTTATTTTACAGGTAATTTTGTAATTATTTTAACTAGGTAGCTATTAAATAGTAAATAACTATTTAATAGCTATTGTACCTAGTTTAAATAAATACAAAGTTGCCTGTAAAATAAATATAAATCCTAAAATAGCTACAATATAATTATTCGTTATATTGTAGCTATATTAGGGTTTATTTTACAGGTAAGTATTTAGATTTAAATAGGAATACTTTAGTTAATAAGATTTAATTTATTTCATTAGATTAAAATTATATTTAATTTAGGGGGGTGTTAGGGTTAGACTTAGCTTTAGGGGTTAATACATTTATTATAGTAGCGGCGAGGTCCGGTCGGGAGATTAGGGGTTAATACTTGAAGTTTAGGTGGCGACGATGTTAGGGAGGGCAGATTAGGGGTTAATACTATTTATTATAGGGTTTGCGAGGCGGGAGTGCGCCGGTTTAGGGGTTAATAACTTTATTAGAGTAGCGGCGAGGTCCGGTCGGCAGATTAGGGGTTAATAAGTGTAGGTAAGGTAGCGGCGACGTTGGGGGGGGCAGATTAGGGGTTAATAAATATAATATAGGGGTCGGCGATGTTAGGGGCAGCAGATTAGGGGTACATAGGTATAATGTAGGTTGCGGCGGTGTACGGAGTGGCAGATTAGGAGTTAATAATATAATGCATATGTCAGCGATAGCGGGGACGGCAGATTAGGGGTTAATAAGTGTAAGGTTAGGGGTGTTTAGACTCGGGGTTCATGTTAGGGTGTTAGGTGCAGACTTAGAGAGTGTTTCCCCATAGGAAACAATGGGGCTTCGTTGGGAGCTGAACGCTGCTTTTTTGCAGGTGTTAGGTTTTTTTTCAGCCCAAACTGCCCCATTGTTTCCTATGGGGATATCGTGCATGAGCACGTTTTAGCTGCTTACCGCTACCGTAAGCAACGCTGGTATTGAGGGTTGAAGTGGCGGTACATTAGGCTCAACGCACCCTTTTTGGAGTCTAACGCAGCCCCTCAAACAACTCTAAATACAAGCGTTGTTGGAAGGGTGCGTTGGGAAAAAAAGCGGCGTTAGCTACGCGGGTCTTTACCAACAAAACTCTAAATCTAGGCGAAAGAGTAATTGTTTTATTGTAAAATGAGCTAAACATGGGCGTTCTATGGGCTTATATATGAAATTTTCTCTCAAATCCCAGCTTAATTCTATAAATATAATTTTTTTTCTTACCAGTAGCAAATTTTTCATTAAAATACTCAAAACACTAATTATTCTGAAAGGAAAATCTATGCATACAAAAATAACAACAAATCTAAGGTACAGTGCACTGAAAACAGCATAATTTGATGTGTATTAAGTGTAGTATTCAAGTTATAAAACACGCCGGTTTCCTCTCTGTATTTTTACCTAGCAGAGAGCTCTCATTATTTGTATAGGAGACATCTCACCACTCGCAGGGACAGACTCTTTTTTTTATAGAATTCCATGAGGGCGGCTGCTGCTGCTGCAAGTGTGGGAGTGGAAAAACGATGTCTTAACTGGCTAATGTCTTAGAATAGGGGACTTAGTGATGTGAACAGGTACTTGAGGCATTTTAGTTGGCCATTAACCAACTATTACATTTACCAGCTATTATATATTGATATAAACAGTATGTGCCCAGAAAGAAGTGATTTTTAGTTCAATTATTAATATGCTTCTTAAAGGGACAGTCAAGTCAAAATTAAACTTCCATGATTCAGATAGAGCATACAATTTTAAGCAACTTTCTAATTTACACCTATTATAGATTTTTCTTTGTTCTCTTGGTATCTTTATTTAAATGCAAGCTTAGGAGACGGCCTATTTTTGGTTTAGCACTTGCTGATTAGTGGCTACATTTAGACACCAATCATAAAGAGCTACCTAGGTGCTGAACCGGAAATGAGCCGGCTCCTAAGCTTACATTCAAATAAAGATACCAAGAGGACGAAGAAAAATTGATTATAGGAGTAAGTTAGAAATTTGCTTAAAATTGCTGCTCTATCTGAATCATAAAAGTTTAATTCTTTCTAGACTATTCATTTAAATAATTTCACAAATTTATAGAACATTAAGCCACAAGGATAACATTTTAATGGTCATATTTTATGTACAGATTTAAACAGGAAGACAGAGGCCCCCCTCTAATCAATCAGAATTCAAATTCAAAGTGATTCCATTTGAAAACTGTTCCGAAACACATTTATTACAAGGTTTTAAACAAATTTAAGGCACTACATTAAGGGGCCAATTTAACACTAGTAGACCAATTAATAGGAAACACTTACACAGCAACTTCTCATAGGATTTTTTGCATTATTGTATTCTTTCAACTTGATGGAAACCCAATTTTATTTCAAGAGTAATTTCCTAATTGTGTGCATGGATTTTACTTCTTGCACATGCTCAGTAAGGATGTTTATAAACACAATCATTTTTGGAGGTTTAAACATATTAATTGAAAAAGTACCCAAAGTGACACTAATTGTTTTAGTTACACACATACGGCTAGATTAAGAGTTTTGCGTTACGGCTTTCAAAGTTGAAAAATTGGCCATGGAATGGCCAGGAACCCATATTACGAGTCGTGTCGGTATAGCTATACCGCAAGCATTTTAGCCTGTAACACAACGTCCATTACGCACTCAAAAAATTACGTTTTTGTGTGGGATTTTCATAGCGCCGGTATTACAGGTTGTGCGTTCAGGCTAAAAAGCTTGCGTTATGCACTATACCAACACGATCCATACCGCCATCTGAGAGCAGTAGTTATGGATTTTGCGAAACAAAAATGTTTCACAAAACTCATAATTAAACTGTTACAAAGTACACTAACACCCATGCCGCCCTCCCGCTTTGCAAACACTATATTAAACTTATTAACCCCATATCTGCCGCCCACCCACATCGCGACTATTAAATAAAGTTATTAACCCCTAATTTGTCGCCCACCCACATCGCCAACACTATTTAAATATATTAACCCCTAAAGCGCCGCTCCCCGACATCGCCGACACTAATAAAACTTATTAACCCCTGGGGCGGAGCCGACTGCCAAAATGGATGGTCGCAGACAATAAGAGCTCCGTCGAACAGCAGGCTTTAAAAAGCTATTCCTACATGTAGGCTGTAAAATACGGTGCCAAACCAGCCTCTAATTAGTACTTACCTGTCCCAGACCTACGACACCTTGCTAACGGCACTGCATCACTGCGACACACGCAGAGACATAAGAGGCCCTCAGGACAATCACCGGAACAGGATGCTATCATCAGCGCCATCGGCTCACAACCAACAACTCAAGTGAGCAGCCGACCAGCACCCGGAACCCATAGCGATTGAGGAGACCGGCACCCGAAATTTACTCGGGCGGTAAACAAAAAAGAGGTAGGAGTTGGGAAATGGATAGGCCCAAACCAAAATGGCGCAAAACTGCACAAACAACAGAGGTCTAGGGTTCGGCCACAATATTAAGAAGGAACTATCTACTCACATAAGACCCCATAACAAAGTAGAAGTAAGTAATTTTTGTACACTACCCCATATAGGGAATCCTGCCCTTAATACTCAGTAGCTGGGCAAAAATTATTATACTGACTTTTTCTATAGCCATTAAGTGGTACGCAGCATTTATAAACCACCTCAACATTGATTTACGTAACAGAGCTTACCCCAATATAAAAAAAACATAACACCCAAAACTACAACAGCAGCAGCAACCAAACTAAACTCCTATTTTACAAGGCTCAGATGTAGAGCCAGAAAATGACAAATCAACCAACTCTCAAATGACTGCGGACACCATGGCAGAGGATATGACCCCCCTAACCAAAGCAGACATCAGTTCGCTACCTACTAAGGCTGACTTCAACACCTTCCTACAGCAGGTAGGCAAGATGTTTAGAGAAGGCCTAGCCAAAGTAAAAAAGGACATATCAGACCTAGGAGAACAAATGGAGTATGCAGAAGAACAGACCAACGACATCATGAACACTGTAGAAGGCCACTCTAGGTATTTATCGGCCCAATACCCCCAAATTCAACAGCTTAAATACCAACTAGAGGATCTAGATAACAGGGGGAGACGGCAGAACCTCTGAAGCAGGGGAATCCCTGAGTCTGTAACTACAGAACACCTACAAAAATACTTTCAGAGACTTTTCCAATTTTTAGCTAATGACAACTTTTTGCCTCTGATACAAATAGACAGAGTGCACAGAGCGCTGTGCCCTAAACTGCAAAAGACAGAGGGGCCGATTTATTAATTGGCGAGCGGACATGATCCGATATTGCGGATCATGTCCGCTGCACATTGATAAATGATGACAGCAAACGCTCTTGGCATTTATCATTGCACCAGCAGTTCTGGTGAACTGCTGGTGCAATACCGACCCCTGCAGATTCGCGGTCAATCGGCCACTAGCAGGGGGTGTCAATCAACCCGATCGTATTCGATCGGTTTGATTTCTGTCCGCCGCCTCAGAGCAGGCGGACAGGTTATGGAGCAGCGGTCTTTAGACCGCTGCTTCATAACCTCTGTTTCCGGCGAGAAAACACAGGGCATCAAGCTCCATACGGAGTTTGATAAATATGCCCCAGAGCCTCCAAGAGATGTAAATCTCAAATTCCACAAGTACCAAGACAAAGAGCAGATGTCCCAAGCAGCAAGAAAGATTTCACCTCTTCAATTTGAAGGTCACCCTCTGCAGATTCATGCTGACTTAAGTCCTATGACCCTCAGCAACAGGAAAGAGGCTATGTTCCTCACGGAACATCTCAGAGAACATAGGATTCCATATAGATGGGGTTTCCCATTTAGTATAAGAGTAAACAAGGATAACAAAATCACCATTTATAAATCAACTGAAGACTTAGAAGAGTTCTGCAGACTTCTGGACATCCCACTTCCATCCTTGTCTAAACTTCAAGGAAACACCACCTCACAGAAGAACCAATCTGAACTTCCACCTCAACCACAAAGAGCAACATGGAATAAAGTTAACAGAAAACGCCAAAGAAATCCGCCCGCTTCAACCTTAGGGACAGCAGACCCTCTTGACGCAACCTGAACATTTCCTTTATTGGTAGAACCCAATAAAGCACAGTAAGGACTCTAATTACCAAACACCTAAAACTAGGCAGTATCATTTCTAAAATGTATGCCACAGAGTATTTATGTCTAAATGAGAATAGCTAAGTATAGAATAAATTGACAAATATGATAACCCTCACATCCAGATACTCACACAACCCATACTGCAAGCCTTCCTCTCACTACTTTCAATCACCACACCTTCACCACCTACACTACAGAACCACACACGTTACATTACCACCTACCACACACACTAACCCTTATTAATACAGTCTTTAGCCTAGCTGAAAAAGTGACACACACTTTACTTACCTCCATCAACTACATACCTAACACTTGTTAGACTATGTTATTGTTTTTGTTTACATGTATTTATTTTATATTTTTATTGTTCAAAGTTTATCTGTTATATAGGTACTCTAAAACCCTGCTTTTCAGGGAAATTCATACCAAAAATGCTCAATGATTCTGTATGTCTACTTTTAAATATGCAATGCTACTCTATATGATTGTATACTCAACATACTGTCGGGCTGGCCAGGACTCTTTGCCTAACTCCAAGTTTCTTCTCCATCCACTCTCACTCATTCCCGATAAAACTCCCTTAAAACTTGAAAATCATGGCCCTGAATCAAATTAAATTAATAACACAAAACTGCAAGAGGCTTAATTCCCCAATCAAAAGATCTATTGCACTAAGCCATTTAAAAAAAATAAAGGGAGATATAATATTTATACAAGAAACCCACTTTTTAAGATTAAGCCCACCTAAATTTTCCTCCCCTGACTATCCCATAGGCTATTTCCCCTCACATCCCACCAAGAAAACACCTGGAGTAGGTATACTTTTCCACAAACAAATCCAGTTCCACATATAGATATGACGACCCAGACGGTAGAATTTTAATTTTAACAGGCCTTTTATTTAACACCCCAGTGACATCAACATGTATCTACGCCCCCTACCTGAACCAAAGTAGGTTCCTCAAAAGAGCCAATGACAAAATTCTTGAAACCCGTAAAGGAGTATTGGGGTCAATTTATTAAGGTGCGGACGGACATGATACGCTGTATCGTATCATGTCCGCCACACATCGATAAATGCCAACAGCATACGCTTTCAGCATTTATCATTGCACCAGCAGTTCTGGTGAACTGCTGGTGCAATGCCGCCCCCTGTAGATCAGGCGGCCGCTAGCACGGGGTGTCAATCAACCCAATCAGGCTGATTGCTGTCCGCCACCTCTTAGGAACGCTGCGTCTTATCTTCCGCTTCAGGCGGACCTGAAGCGGAGTGGGTCATAAGCAGTATCCGCTACTTCATAAATCGACGCCTTGATCTTAGGTGGGGACCTAAACAATACCCTTAACCCCCAATTAGATAGCTCCTCCAACAAAAGATCCCTAAATAACTATAATAGTAAGGCAGTCCTAGACAGCTTTAACAGTAAAACTTTAGTAGACATGTGGAGACTACAACACCGCAAAACCCGTGACTATATTTTCTACTCACTCACCCAAAAATCATACTCCCGAATCGACTACCTCCTAATCGACCACAACCCCATTTTACTTTTAACACACACTGAACATAAGCCTATGGCATGGTCGGACAGCTCATCGGCAGTCATGGAGATAGACTAGCCCAATATACCACACAGACAAGGCTTCTGGAAACTTGATGAATCCAATCACACTAACCGAGACCAGAAAGACTCTACTAGAGTATTTCCGTCTCAACTGTAATGCGGTAAATAAAGTAGCCGACAAAGCTGTAATCTGAGGAAGCTTTATTCAGCACAATGCTAAAACCAACCAAACACGCATTCAGGAATATAAAACACTTTACCAAAACCTTGAGATAGCTGAGGACCTTCAAAAATCAAACCCAAGCAACACAGACACTCTTACCAAACTCACTGAAGCTAGATCTGCCCTAAATGCCCACCTTCAAAGAGAAGCCCATAAAAAAGCTCTCTATCTTAAGAAACTCTACTTTCACAGAGGTAATAGAGCTGGCCCCCTACTGGCAAAAGCGTTACATAAAAAAGCTTCAATACACCACATTTACAACGTAGAAGACGAATCAGGGGAACAGGTTCATGAAACTCCCAAAAAAGTAAAGGTATTCAGGAAATACTACAAACACATATATAACCTTTCTAACTCATGATCAATCCTAAACAAAATAGACATTACGATATACCTGGAAACGATAGATCTGCCTGAACTAACTGAAAAACAAAGCAATTCCCTTGATGAACCTTTCTCCATCCAATAAATTTTAATAGCCATCAAAGACTTACCCTCTGGTAAAAGCCCTGGACCTGATGGTCTCACTAACGAATATTACAAGACATTCAGTGATATTTTAGCCCCACAACTGCTCACCTTTAACCAGTCCATAGATAAATCCGAACAATTCCCAGTATTGACCAAAGAAGCACACATATCGGTCATTCCCAAAGCAGGTAAATCACTCACAACCCCAAGCAATTACAGGCCCATATGGCTCCTTAACACCGGCCTTAAAATATTCGCAAAAATTCTTGACACCCGTATCAACCAAATACTCCCATCCCTAGTACATACAGATCAGGTCAGTTTTGTGCCTGGTAGAGAGGCAAGGGACAACACGATTAGGGCCCTCCAATTAATGGAATATGTAAAAAATAACAAAATCGAAACTGTCTTCTTATCCACAGACGCAGAGAAGGCCTTTGACCGTCTTAACTGGTCTTTCCTGTTCTCAACCCTTCAGAATAAATAGAATAAAAGCATTGTATCATACCCCAATGGCTAAAATTAGAATAAACTGGGTCTTATCAGACAGCTTCCAGATAGGAAATGGTATGAGACAGGGTTCTCCCCTGTCTCCACTGCTGTTTGTCCTAAGCATTAGACATGTGCGATTCGTTTCGGATCGATTCGGAAATTCGGACGAATTTCTTAAATTCTGAGATTCGGATCGATTTGAATTTCCGAATTGAAATAGTGCCGAATCTACCGAATAAATCCGAATTAGTTCGGATTTATTCGGTAGATTTGGATTGCCATGGATTACACTAGTATTGTACAGTATATTAGGTTATATCACTCTGCTATGGGTTACACCTAATATACAGTACATAATACTAGTCTAATACACAGCATATCCCATCTAACACATACCGAAATTCAGAATTTCCGAATCGAACCGAACCAAGTCCAGCCGAATTTATTAGAATCCGAATGAATCCAAAACTAATTAATTCAAATTTTTCCGAATTCGAATCGATCCGAAACGAAATTCGAAAAAATCTGAACCGATCCGAAACAAATTTTTCGATCATGCACAAGTCTACTAAGCATAGAAACCCTAGCGGCCTGAGTAAGACAGAACGCGGAAATCAAATGAATACCTCTGGGACATAATAATCTAAAAATGTCCCTTTATGCCGACGACACCTTGCCTCGCCAAATACTTCTCTTCCAGCAGTCACAGAGGAATTCAGTCTATTCGGCAACCTTTCCTACGTTTCAATTAACAACTCCAAGTCGGAATTACTAAACATAAATCTCTCAAAAACACAACTGGCAACTCTGCTAACCACGTGCCAATATAAGCTACAACCCAAGGCTTTAAAATACTTAGGAATTAACCTTACCCGTACCATAAGCAACTGTTTGCCCTAAACTACAACACACTCTTCTCTACTATTCGATCAGATCTATCCTCGTGGGCGAATCGCCCTTTCTCCTGGTGGGGAAGATCCAAACCCTAAAAATTACTACGCTACCGAGAATCCTTTATATCCTACAAGCACTCCCCCTACTAATACCCCCCTCTTACCTGAAAAAATAGCAAAACCTATTAAACACATATGTCTGGGAACCAGCAAAACCCAGAGTGAATAGGAATACATTATACAGACCACAAACAGAGGGAGGACTAGGTCTTCCCTGCCTTGAGACTTACTATAGAGGGACCTCTCTACAAAGAATAATAGACTGGCATAGAAACACCCAAACAAAAGCCTGGATAACTATTGACTCACACATCCTCCGAACACCCAATCTGGGAGCCCTATATTGGACTCCCAAAACAAGCTGACCTGAAGTAACTGATCACTACCCTCTATACCTAAGTGTATTCTCAGTTTGGGACAAAATACAAAAATCACTCCCTCGAAATACAACACCCAGATCTCCTCTCTCCCAAATATCTCCAAATGCAGAGCTTTTGGGAGGCCTTGACTACGACAACCGAATCGAGAAATGGGTTATACAATCCCTATTTGTAGACTATTAAATGCCCCAAAATTAAAACCAATTACCAACCTGACAGACATCCTCAAGGGAGCATTCACAAGATGGCTGAAATATAGCCAGTTGCAACACCTACTTAGTACCTCTATATATAAACAGGACTGGACAAGGCAACCCCTTTGAAGCATTATGTCTGACAGAAGGGAGACTTAGACATTCTTTATCCATAGCAAAAGCAGTGTTAACAACAGACCAAAACCTACTACTCCCACCCTTTACTCATAAATGGTACCTAGAATTAGATACCACCTTTGACAACCAGACTTGGAAAATAATATTTTAACTTACCAAAAAGTTCTCCATATCCACTAAATTCCTAGAGTTAAATTATAAAATCCTATCAAGGTGGTACCTGACGCCCGCAAGCTTGAAAAGCATATATCTGGCTTCATCAGACAGATGCTGGAGGGAATACGGTCTTAAAGGAACCATGATCCACATGTGGTGGTCTTGCCCCAAGCTTCTGGAAAGCATCAGAAAATGTCAGTAAAATCCTTATAGACCCCTTATTCTCTTTAATGCCAGCTATAGCATTATTAAACTCCCTACCTCAGAAAACGTGCAAATTACACACTCGCCTCTTGCAGTTCTTACTGAACTCTGCAAAGACTCTAATTGCTAGAAACTGGGGAAAAAACTTACCCCCACTATAACGGAATAGATTTCCCATATGGAAAAGTCCCTAATACTCAAAGAATATGGGTATTTCAGAACCCAGAAACTCGAAACCTTCACAGACATCAAGTTTTACTGGGAGACCACCTTGCATGATTATCTAAACCCATAGAGATCCCCGCCAGCCCTGACAACAGAATATGATTGTTTAGAACTAGATGCTTGATATCTGTAGTTGAAATAAGAAATCAACAATGTAACAACTGAGCCACCCTTCCAGAACATTGTATAGCGGAGATTGTAGACACAAGAACCTTCGGGACTGACCTAATCCATATGACCAAAGTCGAGGACTTGTTTATTAAAATACCTGAAATCATCTTAATAGAGACTACATGATGTAATGACAGAGTACCATAGACCTATTGTTTGTTCAATGTTTATTGTTTGAATTGTAAAACCACTATAAAAAAGTTATGAACCCCTAATCTGCCGCTCCCCGACATCGCCGACACCTAAATAAACCTATTAACCCCTAAACCGCCCCCCACATCGCCAACACTATAATAAAGTATTAACCCCTAAACCTCCAGCCCCCCACATTGTAACTACTAAACTAAACCTATTAACCCCTAAACCACCAGCCCCCCACATTGCAAAACACTAAATTAAACTATTAACCCCTAAACCTAACACACCCCTAACTTAAAATTAAAATTACAATATAACTATCATTAAATAAATAAAAGCTGGATTTTCTTTCCCAGGGTTAGATACCTGTTAGATTCCCTGTGGAAAAGGAATGGTGTGTGGGTTAAGCAGGAGTAAGAAGGCTGTATACCCTCTGACCTCAGGCAATGGTGACCTCTAACCTACCTCTGGTAATGATGACGTCTAACCCCTGGTGATAATACTAGCATGCCTTCAGTTTTATACGATGAGCAGTGCTAACACCAGGGTAACGAACAGTGGCAGTCTCAGACTGCCAGCTAATGTGTTTGCCAACCCCAGGATCCCATACATTGAATTACAGATACCCATATATGATGTAGTGTGCGTGTCTATCTGTATCTTTAAGTGTGTGTGTGTATCTGCATGTATAAGTGTATGCTATGTAGTGTGTTTGCATGTATAAGTGTAAGTTATGTATTGTGTATCTGTATGTATAAGTGTGTGTGTGTATCTGCATGTATAAGCGTATGCTATGTAGTGTGTGTGTGTGTCTGCATGTATAAATGTAAGCTATGTAGTGTGTGTGTATATCTGTATGTATAAGTGTATGCTATGTAGTGTGTGTGTATCTGCATGTATAAATGTATGTTATGTAGTGTGTGTGTATCTGCCTGTATAAATGTATGCTATGTAGTGTATGTATCTGCATGTGTAAGTGTATGCTATGTAATGTGTGTGTACCTACATGTATAAGTGTATACTATGTAGTGTGTGTGTGTATCTGCATATATGTGTATGTTATGTAGTGTGTGTGTGTGTGTGTGTGTGTATCTGCATGTACAAGTGTAAGCTATGTAGTGTGTGTATCTGCATGTATTAGTGTATGCTGTGTAGTTAGTTTGTGTGTATCTTTATTTATATGTGTATGCTGTGTAGTGTGTGTGTATCTGCATGTGTAAGTGTATGCTATGTAGTGTGTGGGTGTACCTACATGTATAAGTGTATGCTATGTAGTGTTTGTATCTGCATGTATAAGTGTATGTTATGTAGTGTGTGTGTGTGTATATATGCATGTATAAGTGTAAGCTATGTAGTGTGTGTATCTGCATGCATAAGTGTATGCTGTGTAGTGTGTGTGTGTGTATCTGCATGTATAAGTGTATGATATGTAGTGTGTGTGTGTGTGTATCTGCTTGTGTAAGTGTATGCTATGTAGTGTGTTACCGTAAAAGGCCAGAATCTAGAATATTAATGGGGAATGCAGAGAGCAGTTTTAAAGAATCTATTATTAAATGTCCAATTAAGATAAAAATATTTAGCATTGTCTCTGTAAAGGCTAATTAAATACTGAGCTCACATAGCTATACCAGTGGTTTGAGCTTGTGTTTGATTTGCTGCCTAAGAGTATTAAAAGATATGACTTTATTTAGATTTTTATTTATATTACTTTGGTCTTGTGATTTTTTTTAAGCCCTGTCCCTGCTACAGCCCGCCACATTTCAAATTTTTGCTGCGGGGGGGGCTGTCCCTGTTTTGAATTTTGAAATATTTGGAGGTATGCCTTGGATTTTGTGCGGTATGGAGCTTAACACACCATAAAGCACAGCACAAGGAGGCTTTTCAGTAACTCGTAATGGCAGCGCTATGGAGGGTGAAATAACGCAATTTTTTGGCGTCAGTTTCGCACCCTGTTTAGCGAAAAACTCGTAATCTAGGCGATAATAAATTTATATTAATAGTTAATTGAAAAAACTGCCTTGAGACACATTAGTCATTCATCATAAAAATTAAGGCCTAGATTTAGAGTTTCGCGTTAGCCGTCAAAAGCAGTGTTAAGGGGTCCTAATGCTGCTTTTTAATGCCCGCTGGTATTTAGAGTCAGGCAGTAAAGGGTCTACCGCTCACATTCTTTCCGCAACTCCAGGCTACCGCAGATACCCTTACGTCAATTGCGTATCCTATCTTTTCAATGGGATTTGCCTAACGCTGGTATTTGGAGTCTTGGAAGAAGTGAGCGGTAGAGCCTCTACCGACAAGACTCCAGCCGCCAAAAAAAGTCAGTAGTTAAGAGCTTTATGGGCTAATGCCGGAACATAAAGCTCTTAACTACTGTGCTACAAAGTACACTAACACCCATAAACTACCTATGTACCCCTAAACCGAGGCCCCCCACATCTCAAACCCTCTAATAAAAATGTTTAACCCCTAATCTGCCGACCGGACACCGCCGCCACCTACATTATAGCTATGAACCCCTAATCTGCTGCCCCTAACATTGCCGACACCTATATTATATTTATTAACCCCTAATCTGCCCCCCACAACGTCGCCGCTACCTAACTACACTTATTAACCCCTAATCTACCGACCGGACCTCGCCGCCACTATAATAAATGTATTAACCCCTAAACCGCTGCACTCCCGCCTCGCAAACACTATAATAAATTGTATTAACCCCTAATCTGCCCTCCCTAACATCGCCGCCACCTACCTACAATTATTAACCCCTAATCTCCCGCCCGCAAAATCACTGCTACTATAATAAAGTTATTAACCCCTAAACCTAACTCTAACCCTAACACCCCCATAACCTAAATATAATTTTAATTAAACAAAATAAATTTACTATTATTAAATAAATTATTCCTATTTAAAACTAAATACTTACCTATAAAATAAACCCTAATATAGCTGCAATATAACTAATAGTTACATTGTAGCTATTTTAGGATTTATATTTATTTTACAGGCAACTTTGTATTTATTTTAACTAGGTACAATAGCTATTATATAGTTAATAACTATTTAATAGCTACCTAGTTAAAATAAGTAAAAAATTACCTGTAAAATAAATCCTAGCCTAAGTTACAAATACACCTAACACTACACTATCATTAAATTAATTAAATTACCTACAATTAGCTAAAATAAAATACAATTAAATAAACTAATCTATAATACAAAAAACAAACAAACAAACACTAAATTACAACAAATAAAAAAATATTACAAGAAGTTTAAACTAATTACACCTAATCTAAGCTCCCTAATAAAATAAAAAAGCCCCCCAAAATAAAAAAAATGCCCTACCCTATTCTAAACTACCAAAGTAATCAGCTCTTTTACCAGCCCTTAAAAGGGCTTTTTGCGGGGCATTGCCCCAAAGTAATCAGCTCTTTTACCTGTAAAAAAAACAAACAACCCCCCCAACATTAAAACCCACCACCCACATACCCCTACTCTAACCCACCCAAACCCCCCTTAAAAAAACCCTAACGCTAACCCCCTGAAGATCCCCCTACCTTAAGTCGTCTTCACCCAACCGGGCCGAAATCTTCATCCAAGGTGCGCAGAGGAGGTCCTTCATCCGGTAGAAGTCTTCATCCAGGCGGCGACTTCAATCTTCATCCATCCGGAGCGGAGAGGAGCCATCTTCCAAGGAGCCGATGCGGAACCATCCTCTTCATCCGGAGTCTTCTAACACAATGACGGTACCTTTAAGTGACGTCATCCAAGATGGCGTCCCTTCAATTCCGATTGGTTGATAGGATTCTATCAGCCAATCGGAATTAAGGTAGGAAAAATCTGAATAGGAATAATTTATTTAATTATAGGAATATTATTTTGTTTAATTAAAATTATATTTAACTTAGGGGGGGTGTTACGGTTAGAGTTAGGTTTAGGGGTTAATAACTTTATTATAGTAGCGGCAACGTTGTGGGTGGGAGATTAGGGGTTAATAATTGTAGGTAGGTGGCGGCGATGTTAGGGAGGGCAGATTAGGGGTTAATAAAAATTATTATAGTGTTTGCGAGGCGGGAGTGCGGCGGTTTAGGGGTTAATACATTTATTATAGTGGTGGCGAGGTCCGGTCAGCAGATTAGGGGTTAATAAGTGTAGGTAGGTGGCGGCGACATTGGTGGGGGCAGATTAGGGGTTAATAAATATAATATAGGGGTCGGCGGTGTTAGGGACAGGAGATTAGGGGAACATAGGTATAATGTAGGTTGCGGCGGAGTACGGAGCGGCAGATTAGGGGTTAATAGTATAATGCAGATGTCAGCGATAGCGGGGGCGGCAGATTAGGGGTTAATAAGTGTAAGCTTAGGGGTGTTTAGACTCGGGGTTCATGTTAGGGTGTTAGGTGTAGACTTAAAGTGTGTTTTCCCATAGGAAACAATGGGGCTGCGTTTGGAGCTGAACGCTGCTTTTTTGCAGGTGTTAGGTTTTTTCAGCCAGCTCAGCCCCATTGTATTGCTACCGTAGGCAACGCTGGTATTGAGAGTTGAAGGAAAGGTAAATTATGCTAAACGCTCCCTTTTCTGAGCCTAACACAGCCACTCAGACAACTCTAAATACCAGGGTTGTCTTAAGGGTGCGCTGGAAAAAAAAGCAGCGTTAGCACCGCGGGTCTTTACCGACAAAACTCTAAATCTAGGCGTAAATAATTAGCTGCCTGGTTTTGTGAAAATTCACTTACAAATCTTGGTTTCTTAATATTTTTATGTGTGCTAGTTTTAACTGTGATATTGTTTTCTTTTTCAAATTTGTATTTTTATTTTACATGGGGAAAAGCGGAACATGGCGGAATGAAGAGTAATAAGACTGCATGGCTAGAAATACAACAATCAATTAAAGGGAAGCTAAGATTAAGCTTCCATCAATCAGATAAGAGTGTACAATATACTTCTGTTATCAATTTAATTTTTCCTTTCAGTTTCCTTTGTTGAGATACAGCTCCTTTGCAAAAGTGCATTGTGGGCTAGGAGCATGCACGTGTTTTGATCACAATAATGTATTACATTGTTACAAAAATGTTCACAAACATCAATGCCCTATTTTTATTGTGTTCAAGAGTTGTAAGTGCTGGAGAGGGATAGTTTAATTGGGGAATGGTTGATTAGGGTAACAGAGGGAGTGGGGGTCTTGTAGTTTGGTGAAAATACATGAGGGGGCTGATTAAGGGTAAGGGAGGAATAATGCAGTGAGAGGACATGTCAGTTTGGGGGTAATTGAGCTGGGGAATCTTCTAGAGAGGGAAGAAGTTTTATATGGTTGGTTATGGTTGGTGCAGATCATTTTGCGGGGTCAACAGAGGTTATGGTCACAAAGAGGGTTAATTTGTCAGGGACAGGTTGTGGATCAAATTTATTGTGGTGGGGGAAGGTGCCTTTAGAAATGCTGGGGTCGAACTTCCTCAGTGGCTGATCATAGCAACCAGCTGTAAGAAGCTACAATTATCTACTGATTCATACACCTTGCTGTCACTAAATAATGGTGGTGTTAGTTGTATCAGGTTGTTAATATGGTGTTGCTATGGGAAATCTGCTGTTGCAAAAGCTCTATTATGACGACTACGATATAGCCCTCAATTGGAAGGCCAAAAAAATAGAATAAAACTAAGTGTTAGTGGCTTTAACATTTTCCCTGTTATACAAAGCACAGGGATGACGTTTTACCAGCCATATACTAGCTTCAGATTTGTGAATAAGGTGACATATCAGTGGTATAGCCGGGCATGACAGGAATAAGCTCATTATTTTTTCTTAGCAGTCATGTTCATTAAAATTCACTGATTGAACACTGAACACTACCCTGCTATCATGTCAAGTCTACATGTGAAAAAATACATAGGTTTAAGTATGAATGCAAGGGGGAGTGTTAAAGCATTTATATTCTGTCTCTGGATGAATCAAGTGTAAAAGTCTGGTTAATTAAGGTTCTTACATTTAAACTGCATCATTAGTCAGAAAAAAATGGCAAGGTCAAATGATTACTGACAAAAAAATAAAAATAAAATGACAACATGAGACAGAAGTTAATATTTTCCTTTACTATATCAGTGCCATTTATCACCTTTTTATTGCCTGCTCTCAGATTTACAAACCAAACGGTTTCCTCTGCCAGTGTTAGTATATTTTTTTCTCCTAATACTTGCAATGAAACTCTCTAGACTGAAAACCCTCTCTTAAACAAGTTGACTTTGTTCCGTAACAAGACAGCGAAAAATAACTGATAACACTGTCACAAGCTCATGTGCTTATAATCAACTCGCAACTTGTGTAGTATCCTGTGTAATATTTCCCAAAAGCATTGCTTACAAGCTTATGGCAAAGTCCCAAGGTCTACTCCCTGTTGTTTTCTAGCTGTTTAGCTGTAGTAGCCACATACAGGTCAAAAATCTCTTTCAAAGTGTGCATATAACTCACTTGTGACCACGGTCGAGGTACCGGGTAATGTTCCAGTCTCAGAGAGTAAACGTAAGTAGACGGGTATCCTCTTGCCACCTTCGTACGGCTTCAAGCAATCGCTGTCAGTGCTGTCTGCGTCCAGACGCTTGCATGGCTAATCCTCACAGGTGTTGAAAGGGCTTCCCCACTAAGCCCTTGGTAGATACGGAATACAAGATACAAAAGGTACAACACCTCTAAGATTTATATACCCAGATATGACCAAAGACAGGCTCTTTGGTCATATCTGGGTATACTGATGAAGTGCCGAGTGTGGCAGGAAACGCGTCAGCGGTGATCAGGTCTGAATGTACTGTGCCTTTTGAAAACTTTTATTTGAGTAACCAATAAAATGGACGTTTTAATTGCATTTTTATAGCCTGTCTTTGGTCATATCTGGGTATATAAATCTGAGAGGTGTTGTACCTTTTGTATCTTATTTTTTTCCCCTGACCAATACATATTTGCATTTCGATGGATCCTCTAGAAAGTATTAACTGCTGCAAAAACATAAAACATTTTCATAACTTCATGTCATGTGCTCAGAAGCAAGTCAACCATTTCCATACCAGCACTCCTATGCAACCACAGAGTTAATACGCACATGTGCCTTCAAAGACTCTCATTCAAAATGGATGATTATTTGATGTAAAATTGGTTAGAAGTTGATGCATAGTACACTCTGCTCAGTTCTGACTGTAATATGGGACATTCTCACCAAAATGTAAACAGACCACTAATTGTATCAGTCAATGTAAGTATATTACATAGAATATGTACAAGAATAACTCCATTATCAGCCCATTACTGGAAAATATCCCCTAAAAATGTCTATTATATAATGCAGCACAAATTTCCTCAAGTATCTGGAAGAATAGTCTAACAATACATTTCAAAGCTTCTGAGAGGTGTTTTCTTAAGATGAGGGGTTTGGTAGAAGCCTTTTTTTTTTTTGGCAAAAACATCTAATATCACCCATAGTAAGATTTACCAATAATAAATTAAAGTATTTAATTTGGAATAAATCTAAATTATCCATAAAGAAATTTTCAGAAAGACCAGGGTTTCATTACAAGAAAAACATCCTGTCATAGCATATTTTATTTAGGGGGCAAGCTTTTACACTTCCTAATGGAATTACAATATTCAATGTCAGATCCCTGGGTGGGCAACATTAATGTTAATAGCTAAAAAAATATTTCCATCTGAGTCTTGAAAAATATTTTATGTCTCCAGTTTAGAAAATGTCACATGACAAAACATTCCTTGTCCCATGAAAATATTCTATAATATAAAAGGCCAAGTATGTTTGTCCGAAGCTGTCATGCGCAGTAGAGACAGCGCAAGGACAAACACACCTGGTTTTCAACACACTGACCTGGCAGCTGGATGAACCTGGGCCGACCGTGCGTGACGGGGCCGGGCGTGAAACGGGCGGGGCCAAACCGGACGTGCCCCGGGCGGGGCTGGGTGTGATGCGGGTGGGGCCGTGCGGACGGGAGAGAGAAAGCTCAAAATAGGGGGGGGGGATAGAGAGAGGGAGAGAGACAGCAAAAGAGAGAGGGGAGGGAGAGCAAAAGAAAGGGGAGAGAAAGCAAAATAGGGGAGATAGAGAGAGCAAAAGAGAGGGAGACAACAAAAGAGAGGGGGGAGAAAGGGGAGAGAGCAAAATAGAGGGGGGAGAGTGCTAAAGAGGGGAGAGAGGGGGGATAGAGAGAGAGAGCAAAAGAGGAGGGATAGAGAGAGAGCAAAAGGGGGGATAGAGAGCAAAAGAGGGTGGCTAGAGAGAGCAAAAGAGAGGGAGAGAGACAGCAAAAGAGAGGGGGAGGGAAAGCAAAAGAAAGGGGAGAGAGAGCAAAATAGGGGAGATATAGAGGGCAAAAGAGAGGGAGAGAGACAGCAAAAGAGAGGGGGGAGAAAGGGGAGAGAGAGAGCAAAAGAAAGGGTAGAGAGAGCAAAAGAGAGGGGGGAGATCACATAAGAGGGGAGAGAGAGAGCGCAAAAGAGAGGGGGTGGGAAGAGAGGGGGAAAAGAGAGGAGGGGAGAGAGAGCAAAAGAGAGGGGAAGAGAGAGAGCAAAAGAGAGAGTGCAAAAGAGAGGGGAGAGAGAGTGCAAAAGAGAGGGGGGAAAGAGAGGGGGGAGAGAGAGCAAAAGATAGGGGAGAGAGAGCAAAAGAGAGGGAGAGAGAAAGCGCATAAGAGAGGGGGAGAGAGAGTAAAAGAAAAGGGAGAGAAAGAGCAAAAGAGAGGGGGAGAGAAAGAGCAAAAGAGAGGGGGAGAGAGACAGCAAAAGAGAGGGGAGAAAGAGAGCGAAAGAAAGGGGAGAGAGAGAGCAAAAGAGGGGGATACAGAGAGCAAAATAGGGGGGATAGAGAGAGCAAAAGAGAAGGGGGAGAGAGAGCAAAAGAGAGAGGGTGAAAGAGAGAGAGCATAAGAGAGGGGTAGAGAGAGAGCAAAAGAGAGGGGGAGGGAAAGAGCAAAAGAGAGGGGAGAAAGAGAGCAAAAGAAAGGGGGGAGAGAGAGCAAAATACGGGGATAGAAAGAGCAAAAGAGAGGTGGAGAGATGGAGCAAAAGAGAGGGGGAGAGAGCAAAAGAGAGGGAGAGAGAACAAAAGAGAGGGGGAGAAAGAAAGAGAGCAAAAGAGGGGGATATAGAGAACAAAAGAGGGGGGATAGAGAGACAGCAAAAGAGAGGGAGAAAAACAGCAGAAGAGAGGGGGAAGAGAGCAAAAGAAAGGGGGAGAGAGAAAGCAAAAGAGGGGGGATAGAGAGAGCAAAAGAGAGGGGAGAGAGAGCAAAAGAGAGGGGGAGAGCGAGGGGAAAGAGAGGTGGGATAGAGAGAGAGCAAAAGAGGGGGGTAGAGAGAGAGCAAAAGAGGGGGGATAGAGAGAGCAAAAGAGAGGGAGAGAGACAGCAAAAGAGAGGGGGAGGGAGAGCAAAATAAAGGGGAGAGAGAGAGCAAAATAGGGGAGATAGAGAGAGCAAAAGAGAGGGAGAGAGACAGCAAAAGAGAGAGGGGAGAAAGGGGAGAGAGAGTGCAAAAGAGAGGGGGAGAGCGCAAAAAGGGGAGATAGAGTGCAAAAGAAAGGGGGAGAAAGAGAGGAAGGAAAAAGAGGAGGGGAGAGAGAGAGCAAAAGAGAGGAGAAGAGAGAGAGCAAAAGAGAGAGCGCAAAAGAGAGGGGAGAGAGAGAGTGCAAAAGAGAGGGGGGAAAGAGAGGGGGGAGAGAGAGTAAAAGAGAGGGGAGAGAGAGAGCAAAAGAGAGGGGGAGAGAGAGAGCATAAGAGAGGGGGGAGAGAGAGCAAAAGAGAGGGGAGAGAAAGAGCAAATGAGAGGGGGAGAGAAAGAGCACAAGAGAGGGGGAGAGAGACAGCAAAAGAGAGGGGAGAAAAGAGCAAAAGAGAGGGGAGAAAAGAGCAAAAGAAAGGGGAGAGCAAAAGAGGGGGGATAGAGAGAGCAAAAGAGAGGGGGAGAGAGAGAGCATAAGAGAGGGGGGAGAGAGCAAAAGAGAGGCGGAGAGAGACAGCAAAAGAGAGGGGGAGAGAAAGAGCAAAAGAGAGGGGGAGAGACAGCAAAAAAGAGGGGAGAAAGAGAGCAAAAGAAAGGGGAAAGAGAGAGAGCAAAAGAAGGGGGATAGAGAGAGCAAAAGAGAGGGGGAGGGAGAGAGCAAAAGAGAGGGGGAGAGAGAGAGCAATGGAGAGGGAGAGAGAGAGAGATCAAAAGAGAGGGGGAAGAGAGAGCAAAAGAGGGGGGATAGAGAGACAGCAATATAGAGGGAGAGAGACAACAAAAGAGAAGAGGGAATGAACAAAAAGAAAGGGGGGAGAGAGAAAGCAAAAGAGAGGGGATAGAGAGAGCAAAAGAGAGGGGAGAGAGAGCAAAAGAGAGGGAGAGAGAGAGAGAGCATAAGAGAGGGGGAGAGAAAGCAAAAGAGAGAGGAGAAAACAAGCAAAAGAGAGGGGGAGAGAAAGAGAAAAAGAGAGGGGGAGAGAGACAGCAAAAGAGAGGAGAGAAAGAGAGCAAAAGAAAGGGGAGAGAGAGCAAAAGAGGGGGATAGAGAGAGCAAAAGAGAGGGGGGAGATAGAGAGCAAAAGAGAGGGGGAGAGAGAGGATAAGAGAGGGTGGAGAGAGAGAGCAAAAAAAGAGGGGGAGAGAGACAGCAAAAGAGAGGGGGAGAGAAAGAGCAAAAGAGAGGGAGAGAGAGACAGCAAATGAGAGGGGAGAAAGAGAGCAAAAGAAAGGGAAGAGAGAGAGAGCAAAAGAAGGGGGGATAGAGAGAGCAAAAGATAGGGGGGAGGAAGAGAGCCAAAGATAGGGGGAGAGAGAGAGAGCAAAAGAGAGGGGAAGAGAGAGAGAGAGCAAAAGAGAGGAGGGAGTGAGAGAGAGAGAGCAAAAGAGGGAGGTATAGAGAGCAAAAGGGGGGGGGAATAGAGAGAGCAAAAGAGAGGGGGGATAGAGAGAGAGCAAAAGAGGGGGGATATAGAGAGCAAAAGAGGGAGATAGAGAGACAGCAACAGAGAGGGAGAGAGACAGCAAAAGAGAAGGAGGAGAGAGCAAAAGAAAGAGGGGAGAGAGAAAGCAAAAGAGGGGGGAAAGAGAGAGCAAAAGAGATGGGAAGAGAGAGGAAAAGAGAGGGGGAGAGAGACAGCAAAAGAGAGGGGGAGAAAGTAAAAGAAAGGGGGGAGAGAGAAAAAGAGGGGGATAAAGAGAGCAAAAGAGACGGAGAGAGAGACAGCAAAAGAGAGGGCGAGAGAGAGCAAAAGAGAGGGGGAGAGAGAGCAACAGCAGGAGAGAGGGGGGAGAGAGCAAAAGAAAGGGAGGAAAGCGCAAAAGAGAGGGAGGAAAAGAGAGGGGGGAGAAAGAGAGCAAAATAGAGAAAGAGGGGGAGAGAGAGAGCAAAAGAGAGGGAGAGCAAAAAAAAAGGGGGGAGAGAGACAAAAAGAGAAAGAGGGGGGGAGAGAGAGCAAAAGAGAGGGGGGAAGAGAGCAAAAGAGAGGGTACAGAGAGAGCAAAATAGAGGGGGGATAGAGAGAGAGCAAGGGGTGGAACCGCTGTACTGCAAAAAATGGCCCGTGTACACAGGCTTTAGGACTAGTAGAGCAATAAAGGCTTAAGTATATATTTCCATTATCTCTAAAACATGCACTGGTCACACCTATCCTTAAAAAACCTTCTCTCGATCCAACCTCCCCATACAACTACCGCCCTATTTCCCTACTCCCTCTTGGCTTAAAGCTTCTTAAAAAGCTATGACATGCACACCTATCCCATTTCCTTACATTACACTCCTTCCTTGACCCGCTCCAATCTGGATTTCGTCCCATCACTCCACAGAGACAGCAATCGTTAAGGTTACCAACGACCTACTCCCAGCAAAATCCAAAGGCCACTTCTCTCTGCTTATCCTCCTTGATCTGTCCACAGCCTTTGATACTGTTGACCACCCTCTTTTGCTCCAAACCCTCCAATCCTTCGGCATTTGTGACACAGCCCTCTTGTGGTTCTCTTCCTACCTGTATAACCGTACCTTTAGTGTAGCCTTCTCTGGGCTTCCTATGCCCCATTACCACTTTCTGTTGGGGTACTGCAAGGCTCTGTCCTCGGTCCCCTTCTCTTCTCAATTTACATGTCATCATTAGGTTCCCTAATAAAGTCCCACGGGTTTCAATATCATTTGTATGCCGACAACACTCAAATCTACATCTCTGCTCCAGACCTATCTCCTTCCTAACCCGTGTCACTTATTGTCTTTCTCACATCTCTTCATGGATGTCCTCTCACTACCTAAGCTAAATCTCTACAAAATCAAGTTCCTTATTTTCCCTCCTTCTTCTAAAATCTCTACCCTCAAACTCTCTATAACTGTCGACAACTCCATCATTACCCCTACCACGCATGCCCGATGTCTTGAGGTCACACTTGACTCAGATCTTTCTTTCACTCCTCACATTCAGGCCTTGGCTAAATCCTGCTGCTTCCACCTTAAACACATCTCTAAAATTAGACATTTCCTTACACAAGACACAACTAAGATTTTAATTCACTCTCTCATGCTTTCCCACCTTGACTACTGCAACTCCGTCCTCTCTGGTCTCCCTAGCTACCGTCTAGCTCCTTTACAATCCATAATGAATGCCTCTGCCAGGCTCATCTTCCTTACACATTGCTCTTCATCTGCTACACTTGTCTGCCAATCCCTTCACTGGTTTTCTCCTGCCTTCAGGATTAAACACGAAATTCTGACTCTGACATACAAAGCCCTCAACTGCACTGCTCCCCTCTATATTTCAGACCTTGGGGACGATTTACTAAAGTACGGAACGACATGATACAAAGTAGCATATCATGTCCGCTACACATCGATAACTGCTTGTGCAATGCCGCCCCCTGAAGATTCTCAGCCAATCGGCCGCTAGCAGGGGGTGTCAATAAGCCTGATCTTATAGGATCTTGCGGATTGAAGACCGTAGCCTCAGAGGCCGCGGACAAGTTATGGAGCAGCTGTCTTTAGACCGCTGCTTCATAACTACTGTTTCCGTCAAGCCTGAAGGCTCATGCAGAAACAGGGGCATCAATTCGGCCCCTATGTCTCCAGATACTCTCCCTCCTGTCCCCTCACAACATCCTACTCTCCTCCTCTCTCGTTACCTCCTCACATTCCGGTTTACAGGACTTCTCCAGACTGGCTGCCATCTTGAGAAACTCTCTGCCTCGCTCCACAAGACTCTCCCCTAGTTTTGAAAGCTTCAAACACTCCCTAAAGACTCTTCTTTTCAGGGATGCATACAACCTACAGTAACCTTTCCTAATATCAGTTCCTCTTCTCCATTGCTATCCACCATGAACCCCCTTTGAATGTAAGCCTAAGAGCACAACTGCTTGCAGATCACCCTCACAAGAGCTGATTACAACAGTGCGACTTTAGGCAGGGTCCGCTACCCATTTGATCCTTATAATTGCTACCTTGAATACCGCCTATGTTTATAGCGCTGCAAAATCTGTTGGTGCTCCACAAATAACCGATAATATTAATAATAAAATAATTTAGTAGGCACAGTAAGGCACTATCCTTGGGTCATTTATCATTGGTTTCCAAACTTGTGTGGAGAGCCATGAACCCCATGCACAGATAGAACACAATAAAAAGCACAAATCCCTGCAATCTATAGTATTCAGTCAATATCATTTAGTGTTTTTAGCGCAATGAAGAAGCTCATACCACTTCATGATAAAGATTCTATTCCTAAAAAAGGATCTATACAAGGAGGCAATAAGCAGTCAGGGGCTGCATGTTTATATCTTGTAATCTTCTAGAAGATCTTTATTAAACCAGGTATCAAGATTTGATTTTGATATGGGGGTTGAATTATCAAGCTCCGAATGGAAACAGAAGTTATGAAGCAGTGGTCTAAAGACCGCTGCTCCATAACTTGTCCTCCTGCTCTGAGGCGGTGGACAGAAATCAACATGATCGAATACGATCGGGTTGATAGACACCCCCTGCTAGCGGCCGATTGGCCACGAATCTGCAGGGGGCGGTATTGCACAAGCAGTTCTGGTGAACTGCTTGTGCAATGATAAATGCCGACAACGTATGCTGTCGGCATTTATCGATGTGCAGCGGACATGATACGCTATATTGTATCATGTCTGTATTTCTCTGGGACGAAGAACATCTCATGACTAGTTGAAGATTTAAGAGGCAAAGGTATAGAAAACAGACACCTAGATTACGAGGTTTACGTTAACAGGGGTGCGGTGCTAACGAACAGTTTTCCCTCACCGCTCACTTGTACACAGCGCTGATATTACGGGTTTTTACAAACCCGGCGTTAACCGCAAAAAAGTGAGCGAAGAGCAAAATTTAGCTCCACATCTCACCTCAATACCAGCGCTGCTTACGGTAGCGGTGAGCAGGTAAAACATGCTCATGCACGATTTCCCCATAGGAATCAATGGGGGAGAGCCGGCTGAAAAAAACCTAACACCTGCAAAAAAGCAGCGTTCAGCTTCTAACGCAGCCCCATTGATTCCTATGGGGAAATACATTTTTTTTTTGTTCAAATAATTTTTATTGAAAATTGTTTTCTTGACAATTGTTCATGTTCAGCACATCAATATAACATATGTTAATTACATGGAACATTTCGTTAAATATGTTGACTGTGACAAACAAAGTTCCAATTTCCGTAGTTATTTTCAAAGTCATTAACAGTAACATTGTTTAAATACTAGAGTAATTGAGAAGGGATCTCATCCCAAAAAAGAACAGTTAGAAGAAGAGGAGGGAGAAGATAATTAATAGGGTTAAGAAAAGAAGGGAAAGGGGGAGTATCTCTGTTTAAGTACTGCATATAGCATAAGTTTCATTAGGGGTCTTAGAATCATTTTAAATATTTTGTTCCCAAATAAGTTGGATATTCAAATATGCTTCTGATTTTCCCTGATAGCAGTAATACATTTTTTCCAGCTTGAGGACATGGTCAACTTTCGATCTCCATTGATCTATAGTGGGTATCTCTTGTGTTTTCCATAGTCTAGGTATTAATCTTTTTGCACAGGTTAGCATTAGAAGGAATAGTTTCCTACGGTAAAAACATGTGAATTTTGGTATGTGATTGAGAAGAATAACTTGTGGGGTGAGTGTTAAATTCATGTTTAGGATTTTGTTCATAAAATTTTCTACTTGTGGCCAAAAGTTACCTAGATTTGGACATGTCCACCAAATATGTGTTAAAGTGCCTTTGATGGGGAAATACATTTTATGTCTACACCTTACACCCTAACATGAACCCCGAGTCTAAACACCCCTAATCTTACACTTATTAACCCCTAATCTGCCACCCCCGACATCGCCGACACCTGCATTATATTATTAACCCCTAATCTGCCGCTCCGTACACCGCCACCAACTACATTATAGTTATAAACCCCTATTCTGATTCCCCCAACATCGCCGAACCCTACATTATATTTATTAACCCCTAATCTGCCATCCTCAATGTCGCCGCAACCTAACTACATTTATTAACCCCTAATCTGCCGCCCACAACGTCGCTGTCACTATATTAAATGTATTAACCACTAAACCTAAGTATAACCCTAAACCTAACCCCCCCAACTGAAATATAATTTTAATAAATCTAAATAAAATTACTATCATTAACTAAATTATTCCTATTTAAAACTAAATACTTACCTGTAAAATAAACCATAAGATAGCTACAATATAACTAATAGTTACATTGTAGCTAGCTTAGGGTTTATTTTTATTTTACAGGCAACTTTGTATTTATTTTAACTAGGTATAATAGTTATTAAATAGTTATTAACTATTTAATAACTACCTAGTTAAAATAAAGACAAATTTACCTGTAAAATAAAACCTAACCTATGTTACAATTACACCTAACACTACAATATAATTAAATTAATTACCTAAACTAAATACAATTAATTACAATGTAAATAAATTATCTAAAGTACGAAACCCCCCACTAAATTACAGAAAATAATAAAATAATTACAATAATTTTAATCTAATTACACCTACTCTAATCCCCCTAACAAAATAAAAAAGCCCCCCAAAATAAAAAAAGCCCTACCCTACACTAAATTACAAATAGCCCTTAAAAGGGTCTTTTGCGGGGCATTGCCCCAAAGTAATCAGCTCTTTTACCTGTAAAAAAAGTAAAAATATCCCCCAATATTAAAACCCACCACCCACACAACCAGCCCTACTCTAAACCCCACCCAATCCCCCCTTAAAAAAACCTAAAACTAACCCCTTGAAGATCACCCTACCTTGAGAAGTCTTCACCCAACTGGGCCGAAGTCCTCCACAAAGCCGACAGAAGTGGTCCTCCAGATGGGCAGAAGTGGTCCTCCAGACGGGCAGAAGTCTTCATCCAGGCGGCATCTTCTATCTTCATCCATCCGGCGCGGATCGGCTCCATCTTCAAGACATCTGACGCGGAGCATCCTCTTCAAACGACGGCCGACTGAAGAATGAAGGTTCCTTTAAATGACGTCATCCAAGATGGCGTCCCTTCAATTCCGATTGGCTGATAAAATTCTATCAGTCAATCGGAATTAAGGTAGAAAATTAAGGCATCAGCCAATAGGATTTTTTCTACCTTAATTGAAGGGACGCCATCTTGGATGACATCCGTTAAAGGAAACTTCATTCTTCAGTCGGCCGTCGTTTGAAGAGGATGCTCCGCATCAGATGTCTTGAAGATGGAGCCGCTCCTCGCCGGATGGATGAAGACAAAAGATGCCGTCTGGATGAAGACTTCTGCCTGTCTGGAGGACCACTTCTGCCCATCTGGAGGACCACTTCTGCCCGTCTGGAGGACCACTTCTGCCGGCTTTGTGGAGGACTTCAGCCCGGTTGGGTGAAGACTTCTCAAGGTAGGGTGATCTTCAAGGGGTTAGTGTTAAGTTTTTTTAAGGGGAGATTGGGTGGGTTTTAGAGTAGGGTTGGTTGTGTGGGTGGTGTTTTTTTTAATGTTGGGGGGTATTTGTACTTTTTTTTAACAGGTAAAAGAGCTGATTACTTTGGGGCAATGCCCTGCAAAAGGCCCTTTTAAGGGCTATTTGTAATTTAGTGTAGGGTAGGGCTTTTTTTTATTTTGAGGGGCTTTTTTATTTTGTTAGGTGGATTAGAGTAGGTGTAATTCGTTTAAAATACTTGTAATTATTTTATTATTTTCTGTAATTTAGTGGGTTTTTTTTCCGTACTATAGATAATTTATTTAAATTGTAATTAATTGTATTTAGTTTAGGTAATTAATTTAATTAAAGTGTAGTGTTAGGTGTAATTGTAACATAGGTTAGGTTTTATTTTACAGGTAAATTTGTCTTTATTTTAACTAGGTAGTTATTAAATAGCTAATAACTATTTAATAACTATTGTACCTAGTTAAAATAAATACAAAGTTGCCTGTAAAATAAAAATAAACCCTAAGATAAATACAATGTAACTATTAGTTATATTGTAGCTATCTTAGGGTTTATTTTACAGGTAAGTATTTAGTTTTAAATAGGAATAATTTAGTTAATGATAGTAATTTTATTTAGATTTATTAAAATTATATTTCAGTTAGGGGGGGTTAGGCTTAGGGTTAGACTTAGGTTTAGGGGTTAATACATTTAATATAGTGGCAGCGACATTGGGGGGGGCAGATTAGGGGTTAATAAATGTAGGTAGGTGTCGGCGATGTTAGGGCAGGCAGATTATGGGTTAATAATATTTAACTAGATGCGGGAGAGCGGCGGTTTAGGGGTTGATATTTTTATTATAGTGGCGGCGATGACCGGTTCGGCAGATTAGGGGTTAAAATATTTATTTTAGTGTTTGCGATGTGGGGGGCCTCGGTTTAGGGGTTAATAGGTAGTTTATGGGTGTTAGTGTACTGTTTAGCACTTTAGTTAAGAGTTTTATGCTATGGCGTTGTAGTGTAAAACTCTTAACTACTGACTTTTAAATGCGGTATCAGTCTTGACAGGAGAGGGTCTACCGCTCACTTTTTGTCAGACTCGTAATACCAGCGAGCGTTAAAAATATGCAAGTCCCATTGAAAATATAGGATACGCAATTTACGTAAGTGGATTTGCGGTATTTCCGAGTCTGGCCAAAAAAGTGAGCGGTGAGCCTGTCATTAACTATTAGTTATATTGTAGCTATCTTAGGGTTTATTTTACAGGTAAGTATTTAGTTTTAAATAGGAATAATTTAGTTAATGATAGTAATTTTATTTAGATTTATTAAAATTATATTTCAGTTAGGGGGGGTTAGGCTTAGGGTTAGACTTAGGTTTAGGGGTTAATACATTTAATATAGTGGCAGCGACATTGGGGGGGGCAGATTAGGGGTTAATAAATGTAGGTAGGTGTCGGCGATGTTAGGGCAGGCAGATTATGGGTTAATAATATTTAACTAGATGCGGGAGAGCGGCGGTTTAGGGGTTGATATTTTTATTATAGTGGCGGCGATGACCGGTTCGGCAGATTAGGGGTTAAAATATTTATTTTAGTGTTTGCGATGTGGGGGGCCTCGGTTTAGGGGTTAATAGGTAGTTTATGGGTGTTAGTGTACTGTTTAGCACTTTAGTTAAGAGTTTTATGCTATGGCGTTGTAGTGTAAAACTCTTAACTACTGACTTTTAAATGCGGTATCAGTCTTGACAGGAGAGGGTCTACCGCTCACTTTTTGTCAGACTCGTAATACCAGCGAGCGTTAAAAATATGCAAGTCCCATTGAAAATATAGGATACGCAATTTACGTAAGTGGATTTGCGGTATTTCCGAGTCTGGCCAAAAAAGTGAGCGGTGAGCCTGTCATTTCACCCTAACGCACAACGCGTAATCTAGCCGACAGTTCTTTTGTAGCATTGCCTAGTTGTAGACAGAAGTATTGTAGCATACTATATATGTTATTGAGTTGTTGGAATTGTAGTAGACAAATCATATGGTCTTCTAGAAGCTGGTTTTTAAAGGGTTCAGTCTAATTCACCTCTATAGGGATTAGGTATGCTCCAATCAAACATAATATAGTTATATGCTAAGACTTACATTTAGATAGAAGTTAAGCTAAATCCAATTCCATCTAGGTCCATGACTAACAAGGGCATTGTGGTGCTTATCTGTTGCCAAAATCTATTTCTATGTTTTGCTTTATTGTCCATTAAAAATGAAATCTTTTTTTTTTTTTTTTTACAAAACACCCCTGAAATAAGCTTCTAATAAAGTTATGAATGATTTCTAACACAAAAGCCTTATTGTATCACATAAAACAACCTTTTAAGTCATATTTTCTCATGTTACAAAATAACACTGTTTGATAAATTTAGGCCATTATATTAATTTAAAATATCTATAAAAAAAATATTTTGTCAGATGATCTCTGCATTTTTCTTTCAAACTCAAATTATTGTGGAATAGTTATGAAACTGCATTGTATAAAACGATTTCTCGGTTTCATGTAGTAACAATGTGAATAAGCCTAAAAGGAAAGCTGAAAACACAAGAAAGGGAAGTATAAAAGGTAAAAAAGAGCATTCTTGTATATATAAAGGTTAAACAAAGACCTAACTATACAAATGGCAAAAAGAAAATTCCTCAGACATTGCTGGTGCTGTTCAAACATGAGCTAAACATGTTAGAATGAACTCAAAGAACATTTAATGCTTCAGTGGGGCCTGGCAAGAATATAGTACGTTGGTAATGTGAGTAGTCTTCTTACAGCCTATTCTCAAAAGGACCTTTCAAAAGTGAATCCACTACGCTTTGAGGTTTATTCCAATCCATAAATAATATATATATATATAAACATATTAAATAGGCATGTGCACCTTCTTGTTAAAGTGCAACACACTAAGTGCTGTGCAAATCCAGATCTTAGTGTGTTGCTTTTTCACAAGAAGTAATCCAGCTTGAAAAAAGATGAGTGGCCGCATTCGGATTTATAAATTTCTGAATAAAGAAAACATACTCTGTCTCTATTTTCATGTCGGGTTACTGCACATGAGAATATGGGATCGGGTTTGACCCGAGAGTGGGGTGTTAGTTTTTTTCCCCCCACAAGATATTCTAAGTTCTGCTTTTTGCGGTCATCAGGTTAGTTTACTTTCAATGCATAATACGAGCTCAACCTGACGAGCGCAAAAAGCTTACTTCTAGCGCAGTGAATGCTCGTGCAGGAGTGTTAAATTGTGCTCCACTTGTAATCTGGCCATAGTGTGAATTAATCTCATACTCCAAGGTTGATTGCCTAGTTGTCTACTTTAAAGCAAAGGATTAAATAATTACTCCAAAGTCTTCTGTTTTGCATTGCTTCTTCCATAGTGAATACATAAACTCCTATTTTCTGCTGCTTGCTTGTCAAGTCAAACAACATGTGCACAAAATATAGCAGTTGCTCTATAAAATCAGGCACCTCTATGGAAGTTAATCTGGTTCCTCACCTGGTTTAGATGTTTGGACGCCAATATTATCTCTTGATTCCTAAGCAGCACTAATGGTATAATTCTCAGTCATTCAACCGTAAAATATCAGCTAAAGTAGTGGTGAGACACTTGTGCAACCACATTTCTTCTCTTCCATTAATGTTCTATTAATATGACCACAGGTGAACATGTGACTGCTACAAAGCTGTATAGGGGATGTTTTACAATTTCATAGCTTAGAATCACTGATTTAATAGCATAGCTATGTTAACCCAATACAAAAAGGAAGAAGACTCATAAACATATCAGACTTTTTAACACCATTATTTGTATACTGAATTTGCCTTTTTATGTGCCCCTGTTCCAATCCATTAAAAATCTCTTGCAAAAATATTGCATGGCATCTGGAATAATGTTTTGCTCCTTCTAAGCCATTACATTCGTTAGAATATCTGCAGTTTGATTTAGAATGAAATGCAGTTTATACAAGGGGTGGTTTCATAAAGATTTTCATAGACATTCACAGAAGATAAAGATATTCAGAAAGATATTAACCTGAAAGATGAATGAGTCAATAATGATATTAATCAGCTAATTTGTTTAAGAGTGGAGCGCAAACGTTTGCACCCAAGCAATAAGGCGTTTACGAGTTGAAAGTAAATGCGATCACTTGAGCATAATCACGATTTACGCTAGAATGCTTACTTCAGAGCTCTGGTTAACTGTTTCGCGAAACATAAAAGTGAAACAGATCAAAATACATTACAAAAGTACAAAGTACAGTTACAGTTACACTCAGAATGACACTATATGATAAAAAAATATTAAAAAAAATATATAAGGGCTTAAACATATAAGGTCTCAAAAAAAAAAAGGTAGGCAAAGGGCTTTAACATAAACATACATACATATGTGTGTTCCATCTTCAGTTCTAAGCCCAGTTGAGTACATCTCTCTGTTTTTCTGTGTACATATATACATATACGTGTCTAAATATGCATGTATATAGATATGTCTATATATGTGTATCCCGACGAGTAGGGATGGGCGAATGTTTCTAAAAATTCTAAATTTTAAACAAATTTTGATACATTGGTTAGTTCGAATCGAATTTAGAATGTTTATATAACATTCTATTTTCAAATTTTTGTTTTCGAATTTTTCAATAACATTCGAAAATATTTTTTCGAATAATAGAATGTTTAGATATGTATTTTATATTACATTCAATTTTGAAATGTAATATCCGAATGTCACATTCAAATTCAAAATAGTATTTCTAGTCTAATACTGTGTTTCTAAATCTAATATTCAAATTCGAAATAGTATTTCTAGTCTAATACTGTGTTTTCTAAATCTAATATTCAAATTCGAAATAGTATTTCTAGTCTACAATTGTGTTTTATAAATGTAATTTTCAAATTTGAATGTGACATTTGAATTCGAATGTGATATTCAAATCTGAATGTCACATTCGAATGTGACATTCGAAAACTGTAAATAACATTCGATAATAGAATTTTTAAGAATATTCGTTCTTATCAACATTCAATTATGTAATCGAATTTCTACAATAATATTCGTTCTAAAATTCGAATTTGAATATAAACACATTCACACACCCCTATCGACGAGTGCAAAAATCTTACTTTTTAGCACAATTATTTGCACTAAAGTCGTAATCTGGCCCTTAATAAATACTAGATAGAATAATTTATTCAAAGAAAAGATTAGTCTGAGAATAAAATGTCCATTAGCCGTTTAAATAGTGACAAAATGGGGGGAATTTCCGGGAGGCGGCCATGACAGGTCGCAGTTTTGAGTACTGTGCCTGACCAGAACAATAAACTTGCCATAATACCTCAACAAGGGGTTAATTGCTGTGAAATCATATATCCTACGAACAAGCTAATCACCCTGCAGTTGAGGGTCCTAAAATTAATAAGTCAGCTGCTAGCTTCAGAACACCGGAGCCAATATTGAGGTTGCTGCCTCTTACTTACCCCCGGCAGAGTGCCTTGGACCTTTGCCGTATCACAACGCAAAGGACGCGTTGTAACACCACTCCAGAAATGGAGGAAGTTTGAATTATTGTGCAAAATCTTTTGCGGGAGCAGGAGCTCAAGTTTGCCTCCAGATTTGACCGTCTCCAAGCCCTTGTGGAGATTATGACTATGGAGAAAGCCGCTCTGGAACCTTCGCTACAGGAGGCAGCGGACACTGCGGAGCAGCTGCAACTTAATTTAGCGATAGCTGAGAAGTCTCATATAAGGTAGGACTCTGTCTTCCTGCTTCTGGATATGTCTCCGGCCACTTTTTCTGAACCTACCGTCCCTGCCTGGAGGGAAGCGGCCGGCCCTCTGGAATGTAGTGGTGGGTTTTTTAGCTCTGCTTCTTAGGAAAGGGATCAAGCTAAAAAAGGATCAAATAAATAAGGATATTTGAGTTATTTCAGAAAGGTGGTAAACCTGAACTGTGAATTAGTTTCACTACAGAAATTGAATAGTGAAAGGTTTGAGTTAATTTACATTCTTTTGTATTCTGGTTTTTAGTATTGCAATCAGATAACAGTTAGATTGTTTGCATAGGTGAGCAATTAGGAGGGACCCCACCCTATCTTTCTGAGGGTATTTAAAGAGATCTGTTTAGCTCTGCTAAACATTTAGCTCTGCTTCTTAGCAAAGGGATCAAGCTAAAAAAGGATCAAATAAATAAGGATATTTGAGTTATTTTAGAAAGGTATATAACATTTCTCTTTTAAATTGTTGTTACTTGAATAGTTTGTACTTTCAGATAATCTATGTTGTATTTCTATTAACTTTATATTTACCGTTTTTTGTTTTTTATAGGTGGTAGACCTGAACTGTGAATTAGTTTCACTACAGAAATTGAATAGTGAAAGGTTTGAGTTAATTTACATTCTTTTGTATTCTGGTTTTTAGTATTGCAATTAGATAACAATTAGATTGTTTGCATACCTCCAGGCAGAATTCTTCTTCTAATTTCTGCCTGAGAGAAAAACAGTGCAACGCCGGTACCGTTTAAAAATAACAAACTTTTGATTGAAGGTAAAACTACACTAAGTCACCACATATCTCTTGATACTTCCTATCTTGTTGAGAGCTGCAAGAGAATGACTGGGGGTGGGGGTAAGGGGAGGAGCTATATAGACAGCTCTGCTGTGGGTGTCCTCTTGCAGCTTCCTGTTGGGAAGGAGAATATCCCACAAATAATGGATGAACCCGTGGACTGGCTACACCTTACAAGATAAATACTATACTCAGTACCTCTTGGAGTTTCACCTCCCATTTTACTAGGGAACCAAAATTACCATATTAGTAGTTTAGAGGAGATTAACAGTTAACTATCAGGAATTTTCCCACCTAAAAATAGAATTGGCTTACCTATCATCCGGGTATAGGGCCTGTATCAGGGTGGCAGAGTTTTAATGCTTAAGTTTGTGGGAAATTATTTTCTTATACTGTAATACTAGTATAATACATTTATTAAATATGTGTTAGCCCTCTTCCCATACATTTCTTTGGTCTTATGATGAGCCCAAGAGAGACCCATTTACTAATGAGCCACATAATAATAATACTCCTATATCATTAAATTCCCCGGACACGTCCCCCCTCCTAACTTTCAAGCAGCTTTTGTCTGCTGACTTACCTCAATTTTTCATATGCTATTTCACACTAAATATTAACCCTACTAAAAATGAGATTTCATTATACTAAGTCCATTTACCTATCCAATGGTTGAGACTTGAGTTGACTAATAGATACGTGTTTAGAAATCTTATAATTGAAAATGTTTTATTACATTTTAATACACAGTTATGGATTGTCATATAAAAAGGCATATCTATTAGGCGCTTGTTTAACAATATATTTACTATTACCTTCATAGGAATCTTTATAGACATATATGTTTCAAGAAAATACTTGTGTTTACTATCATTATCGTTATCAGCTTACAAATCTGTTGTATTGCTAATTATTTACCATATCAACCTGCATATATTATGTATATTTCATGCTGTTGTAAATGGACAAAAGTTATAGACTGTATTTGCCAAAAAGCTCAATAAATTATTTTTTTTAATAATACCGGAATAAGGAAAAAGTGCCACCATAACCCGATAGTGTTTGGGAGTGGCGCTATTGTTTGACGGTCTGAGATCTCGGGATCCACATATGGACTATGTAAAATTGTTTAATCTACACAATGTGGACTGCTTTGAACAAAAGACGCCTATCCAGAAACTCGACACACAGCAAACCTGAAAATCGGTATAGGGTACAAATGCTCCTATTGATGTCACCCACTTTTGAGCGCCTATCCTTATAACTTAATGATAGCCTTATAGCTTGATATATTTGCTTTTGCATTTGAATCTGCATGTTTATTAATAGGTAATATTTATACACTGCTATCACGGTTAGGGTCTGCTTATGTCCAGTTGCCACTGTTGCTTATCTAGATCCCTATTTGCTGCCCTAATATAAATATGATTGTGGATACCTTGAATCTCTAATTTACTGATGGCATCTCAGTGGTTTCTATATTACACTAAAGACTGGGGCAGGCAGTTTTGCCCTGTACAATATGTATAGCCATCAGAGTAATAGGTCTGGGGGACAGCTTATGTCTTCTATAAAAATATATGCTCACTGCCCCATTATATGCTCACTGCCCCATTATATACTTGGTAAATACAAGTTACGTCATTACATTGCAAAGTGAATATTTTTAATACAAGTAGATTTAAGCCAGCAATCTATACTAAGTTATCACTGCCTCATAGGCGTATATCTCCCTGCTGTGTTACCAGTCCAATTATTTACTGGTCTGGGATATTGCAGATACTTTACAGTAAACACGAGTCCTATGCTCTTTGGGATTTATTATTTGAGGCAAGCAGAAAGCTGGTGTTTATTATATATGCAGCCTATAATCACTTTAAAGTTTTCATGTCCCTCTGTAGTTCACGTGTTTGACATTGCTGATGCCTTTATAGAGACATAACTATGTCTTATTTACCTGCTTTAGCAGGTCTATAGACCTTACCCATATCATAGTTACTCCCTGATATTCCTACTATATATGTTTTATTACAAAGAGAGAAAAATGGTACTGTATTTTTTCTGAGAGTTAAGTATACCTAGTTGTGCAAAAGTAATCTTTTAAACTTGTTTTACTTTTGGTTGTTTTGTTCATAATACATATTGTTCTCTAATATTTACTGTAGCAGAGAAGCAGTAGGATCCGCAATATCTTTTAGTTAGGCAGAGACATCCTCATCTTAAAAATGTCGTCTAAATTATTCAGTCCAAGTTTAAGTCTAAATCAGCTATTTATTTTGCTTCTAGCCACTGCTTAATACTGGTGCAACAACAACTGCTAGCAACAACTGTCTTAGACAATACAGTTACTCAAAACTGAAGTTAACCCCTCCAGTACTGTTGGATTTGCACCCTGTACCTATAATGGGCACAGGGTGACTTAACATAATGCCTGAATCCATAATCCGTAGGGAGGTTGACAGAGGGGTCTGTCACATTTACAGATATCCAAAATCTAAATATTTACCTATGCTGTTGTTTACGTATAGCAGTCAAGGGTCCAAGAGTGGCCCTAACATCTAAATAAACCTCCTATGTCTCATACAGGTGGTATTTAAGGTCCAAGAGAGGCCTAATTATGTCCAGGAGGTAGCGAATGATAATTTTTGTTTTTCTCCTACTATTGTGTTACAAACACTGTGCAAGTTATAATTGTATAATTCCTAGATATCTTGTATGTTCTTTGATTTTATATATTCATTGTTGTTGATTTTATATAAAAGTCAAGGGCCCAAGAGTGGCCCTATAATCTAAATAAACCTCCTCTTTCTCATAAATAGTTAGGGGGATATCTATCAAGCCGTCAACTGTGTTGCATTCGCCGGCATCAATATGCTCGCCTAACATCGCGGCCGCGTATCTCAATATGCTCTCCGTAGTTATGAAAAAGGCCGGCAAAAAGACGTGCACCAAGTACGGGGCGATGAACATCGGACTGTTGTTAACTAGCAGTAATCGATCTCGCGTCTATTCGGCTTTTTCCAAACTTTATTTATAGCCTGTCACTAAACGCCGCCACTATACTAAAATGTTTAACCCCTATCCCGCCGCTCCCCGACCCTGCCGCAACCTAAATAAAGTCATTAACCCCTATCCCAATGCAACAAAGTTATTAACCCCTACCCTGCCGCTCCCCGACACCACCGCAACCTAAATAAATGCATTAACCCCTAAACCTCTGGCCTCCCACATCACTACCACTAACTAAACCTTTTAACCCCTAAACCGTCAGCCCCCCACATCGACAAAAAATTAATTAAAGGGACAGTAAACCTTAAAAAAAATGTTATATAATTCTGCACATAGTGAATATAGAAGATGCTGTCTGGATGAAGACTTCTTGCTGCCTGGATGAGGACTTCAAGCGGGACTTCAATAACTGTAAGTGGATCGTTGGGGGTTAGTGTTAGGTTTATTTAAGTTTTTTTGGGGTAGGTTTTATTTTTAGATTAGGGTCTGGGCATGTAAAAGAGCTAAATGCCCTTTTTAAGGGCAATGCCCATACAAATGCCCTTTCAGGGCAATGGGGAGCTTAGGTTATTTTAGTTTTTGTTTGAGGGTGCTGGTTGGTTGGGTGGTGGGTTTTACTGTTGGGGGGTGTTTGTATTTTTTTTTTTACAGGTAAAAGAGATTATTTCTTTGGGGCAATGTCCCACAAAAGGCCCTTTTAAGGTCCATTGGTAGTTTATTGTAGGCTAGGTTTTTATTTTTATTTTTGGGGGGCTTTATTATTTTGATAGGGCTATTAGATTAGGTGTAATTCTTTTTTATTTTTGATAATGTGTTTTTTTTATTTTTCGGAATTTAGTGTTTGTTTTTTTTCTGTAATTTAGTACTTTTAATAATGTTTAATTGTATATTTAAATAATTTGAGTAGGGTTAGGTTTTTTAATGTGTAATTTATTTAATTTAATTAGTAGTTTAATTTAATTGTAGGATAATAGTTAGAGTAGGTTAATTAATAGTTTAATATAGTTTATTTTAATTCTACAGGTAAGTTTAAATTTATTTGAAGATAGGGATGTTGTAATTTTAATTTAAAGTTGCGGGTTGTTAGGTTTAGGGGTTAATAGCTTCATTTATTTTTTGGCGATGTGGGGGGCTGACGGTTAGGGGTTAATAGGTTTAGTTAGTAGTAGTGATGTGGGAAGCCAGAGGTTTAGGGGTTAATACGTTTATTTAGTGGCGGCAGTGTCAGGGAGCGGCGGAATAGGGGTTAATAACTTTATTTAGGTTGCAGCGATATCGAGGCGACAGATTAGGGGTGTTTAGACTCAGGGTTTATGTTAGGGTGTTAGGTGTAAACGTAACTTGTTTTCAACCATAGAAATCAATGGGATATTTGGCAGCATCGAACATAAGCTTTCGGTGCTTTCAGACTCCCATTGATTTCTATGGCATCCGCAGCCTCCAGGGTGGCGGATTGAAAACCAGGTATGCTGGGCCGGAATAGCCGCGAGCGTACCTGTTAAAAGTTTGATAACTGGGAAAAAGTGTCAAATAGAGCCGAATGTGTATTTGGAACATCTGTAGTGACGTAAGCATCAATCTGCGTCGGATTGAGACAGGCGGATCATATGTTACATCACAAATTTCAACTTTTGCCGGTCTGTAGGCTTTGATAACTAGGTCGGATCAAGCTCGCAACAATTACGCTGCGGAATTCCGGCATATTTGTGGTTGACAGCTTGATAGATAGGCCCCTGTGTATCAAAGGTCCAAAGAGAGGCCTTATTAAGTCCAGGAGGTAGAAAATGAGAGTTCTTGTTTTTCTTCTGCTATTGTTTTACAACACAGTGTAAGTTATAATTGTATAATACATAGATATCTTGTGTGTCCCTTAAATTTATATATTTTTGCAGGTACTGTTGGAAAATGGGGAGCAAGTATTATAGTAATTTGAAAACCGTCATGTAGCTTTCTATGTTGCCGGTTGTATTTTATTCTTACTGTGCAATTGTCAGTGTCGGTAACAGATTTTGTGTATTCTAAAATGTCTTCATGTACTTGTAACCCCTGACTGTTGTTTCTCAATAAAAAAAAGTGACAAAATAAGTGAAAAGTTTTAATGTCTATAAAACAATGGTGGCTGCCATATTTTAACTTACCTTTACCTTTTCTGCTGTGGCCAATTAGGGACAGTTATAAATAGGTTACAAGAGTGTGCAGCCTATGATGCCCATTTATCAAGCTCCGAAAAGGCCTGTGTTTCTGCTCTGAGGCGGACAATGATCGCCACAATTCAACCCGATCGAGTACGATCGGGTTGATTGACACCTCCCTGCTGGTGGCCGTGAGTCTGCAGGGGGCGGCGTTGCACCAGCAGCTCACAAGAGCTGCTGGTGCAATGCTGAATACATCCGCATTCAGCGATGTCTGACGGACCTGATCCGCACTGTCGGATCAGGTCCGACAGACATTTGATAAATAGGCCTCAATGGCTGTGTGGAATATAACAGTGTTCTGCACTTCCATTTCTAACAGGAACTGAAAAGCTCACAATTTCAAAATAGAATTACAGGTACAGGACATTATATATATATATTTATATATAACATAATTTATGCTTACCTGATAAATTCCTTTCTCCTGTAGTGTAGTCAGTCCACGGGTCATCATTACTTCTGGGATATTAACTCCTCCCCAACAGGAAGTGCAAGAGGATCACCCAAGCAGAGCTGCTATATAGCTCCTCCCCTCTACGTCACACCCAGTCATTCGACCGAGAACCAAACGAGAAAGGAGAAACTATAGGGTGCAGTGGTGACTGGAGTATAATTTAAAAATTTAGACCTGCCATAAAAAACAGGGCGGGCCGTGGACTGACTACACTACAGGAGAAAGGAATTTATCAGGTAAGCATAAATTATGTTTTCTCCTGTTAAGTGTAGTCAGTCCACGGGTCATCATTACTTCTGGGATACCAATACCAAAGCTAAAGTACACGGATGACGGGAGGGACAGGCAGGATCTTTATACGGAAGGGACCACTGCCTGAAGAACCTTTCTCCCAAAAACAGCCTCCGAAGAAGCAAAAGTGTCAAATTTGTAAAATTTGGAAAAAGTATGAAGAGAAGACCAAGTTGCAGCCTTGCAAATCTGTTCAACAGAGGCCTCGTTCTTAAAGGCCCAAGTGGAAGCCACAGCTCTAGTGGAATGAGCTGTAATTCTTTCAGGAGGCTGCTGTCCAGCAGTCTCATAGGCTAAACGTATTATGCTACGAAGCCAAAAAGAGAGAGAGGTAGCAGAAGCTTTTTGACCTCTCCTCTGTCCAGAATAAACGACAAACAGGGAAGAAGTTTGGCGAAAATCTTTAGTTGCTTGTAAATAAAATTTCAGGGCACGGACTACATCTAGATTGTGCAGAAGTCGTTCCTTCTTTGAAGAAGGATTAGGACACAATGATGGCACAACAATCTCTTGATTGATATTCTTGTTAGTGACAACCTTAGGTAAGAACCCAGGTTTAGTACGCAGAACTACCTTATCTGAATGAAAAATCAGATACGGAGAATCACAATGTAAGGCTGATAACTCAGAGACTCTACGAGCCGAGGAAATAGCCATTAAAAACAGAACTTTCCAAGATAACAGCTTGATATCAATGGAATGAAGGGGTTCAAACGGAACACCCTGTAAAACGTTAAGAACTAAATTTAAGCTCCATGGTGGAGCAACAGTTTTAAACACAGGCTTAATCCTGGCCAAAGCCTGGCAAAAAGCCTGAATGTCTGGAACTTCTGACAGACGCTTGTGTAAAAGAATGGACAGAGCTGAGATCTGTCCCTTTAAGGAACTAGCAGATAAACCCTTTTCTAAACCTTCTTGTAGAAAAGACAATATCCTAGGAATCCTAACCTTACTCCATGAGTAACTCTTGGATTCGCACCAATGTAAGTATTTACGCCATATTTTATGGTAAATCTTTCTGGTAACAGGCTTCCTAGCCTTTATTAAGGTATCAATAACTGACTCCGAAAAACCACGCTTTGATAAAATCAAGCGTTCAATTTCCAAGCAGTCAGCTTCAGAGAAATTAGATTTTGATGTTTGAAAGGACCCTGAATTAGAAGGTCCTGTCTCAGAGGTAGAGACCAAGGTGGACAGGATGACATGTCCACTAGATCTGCATACCAGGTCCTGCGTGGCCACGCAGGCGCTATCAGAATCACCGATGCTCTCTCCTGTTTGATCCTGGCAATCAATCGAGGAAGCATCGGGAAGGGTGGAAACACATAGGCCATCCCGAAGGTCCAAGGTGCTGTCAAAGCATCTACCAGGACTGCTCCCGGGTCCCTGGACCTGGACCCGTAACAAGGAAGCTTGGCGTTCTGGCGAGACGCCATGAGATCTATCTCTGGTTTGCCCCAAAGTCGAAGTATTTGGGCAAAGATCTCCGGATGACGTTCCCACTCCCCCGGATGAAAAGTCTGACGACTTAGGAAATCCGCCTCACAGTTTTCCACTCCAGGAATGTGGATCGCTGACAGGTGGCAAGAGTGAGACTCTGCCCAGCGAATTATCTTTGATACTTCCATCATCGCTAGGGAGCTTCTTGTCCCTCCTTGATGGTTGATGTAAGCTACAGTCGTGATGTTGTCCGACTGAAACCTGATGAACCCCCGAGTTGTTAACTGAGGCCAAGCCAGAAGGGCATTGAGAACTGCTCTCAATTCCAGAATGTTTATTGGAAGGAGACTCTCCTCCTGAGTCCATGATCCCTGAGCCTTCAGGGAATTCCAGACAGCGCCCTAACCTAGAAGGCTGGCGTCTGTTGTTACAATTGTCCAATCTGGTCTGCTGAATGGCATCCCCCTGGACAGATGTGGCCGAGAAAGCCACCATAGAAGAGAATTTCTGGTCTCTTGATCCATATTCAGAGTAGGGGACAAATCTGAGTAATCCCCATTCCACTGACTTAGCATGCACAATTGCAGCGGTCTGAGATGTAGGCGTGCAAAGGGTACGATGTCCATTGCCGCTACCATTAAGCCGATTACCTCCATGCATTGAGCCACTGACGGGTGTTGAATGGAATGAAGGACACGGCAAGCATTTTGAAGCTTTGTTAACCTGTCTTCTGTCAGGTAAATCTTCATTTCTACAGAATCTATAAGAGTCCCCAAGAAGGGAACCCTTGTGAGTGGTAAGAGAGAACTCTTCTCTACGTTCACCTTCCACCCATGCGACCTTAGAAATGCCAGTACTAACTCTGTATGAGACCTGGCAGTTTGAAAGTTTGACGCTTGTATCAGAATGTCGTCTAGGTACGGAGCCACCGAAATTCCTTGCGGTCTTAGCACCGCCAGAAGAGAGCCCAGAACCTTTGTGAAGATTCTTGGAGCCGTAGCCAACCCGAATGGAAGAGCTACAAACTGGTAATGCCTGTCTAGGAAATCAAACCTTAGATACCGGTAATGATCTTTGTGAATCGGTATATGAAGGTAGGCATCCTTTAAATCCACTGTGGTCATGTACTGACCCTTTTGGATCATGGGTAAGATTGTCCGAATAGTTTCCATTTTGAACGATGGAACTCTTAGGAATTTGTTTAGGATCTTTAAATCCAAGATTGGTCTGAAGGTTCCTTCTTTCTTGGGAACCACAAACAGATTTGAGTAAAACCCTTGTCCGTGTTCCAACCGCGGAACCGGATGGATCACTCCCATTAGTAAAAGATCTTGTACACAGCGTAGAAACGCCTCTTTCTTTATCTGGTTTGTTGACAACCTTGAAAGATGAAATCTCCCTTTTGGGGGAGAGGCTTTGAAGTCCAGAAGATATCCCTGAGATATGATCTCTAACGCCCAGGGATCCTGGACATCTCTTGCCCAAGCCTGGGCGAAGAGAGAGAGTCTGCCCCCCACTAGATCCGTTCCCGGATCGGGGGCCCTCACTTCATGCTGTCTTAGGGGCAGCAGCAGGTTTTCTGGCCTGCTTGCCCTTGTTCCAGGACTGGTTAGGTTTCCAGCCTTGTCTGTATCGAGCAACAGCTCCTTCCTGTTTTGGTGCAGAGGAAGTTGATGCTGCTCCTGCCTTGAAGTTACGAAAGGCACGAAAATTAGACTGTCTAGCCCTAGGTTTGGCTCTGTCTTGAGGCAGGGCATGGCCTTTACCTCCTGTAATGTCAGCGATAATTTCCTTCAAACCGGGCCCGAATAAGGTCTGCCCTTTGAAAGGTATGTTAAGTAATTTAGATTTAGAAGTAACATCAGCTGACCAGGATTTTAGCCACAGCGCTCTGCGTGCCTGAATGGCGAATCCGGAATTCTTAGCCGTAAGTTTAGTTAAGTGTACTACGGTATCAGAAATAAATTAATTAGCTAGCTTAAGGGTTTTAAGCTTGTGTGTAATCTCATCTAATGGAGCTGATTCCAGGGTCTCTTCCAGAGACTCAAACCAAAATGCTGCTGCAGCCGTGACAGGCGCAATGCATGCAAGGGGTTGCAATATAAAACCTTGTTGAACAAACATTTTCTTAAGGTAACCCTCTAACTTTTTATCCATTGGATCTGAAAAGGCGCAGCTATCCTCCACCGGGATAGTGGTACGCTTAGCTAAAGTAGAAACTGCTCCCTCCACCTTAGGGACCGTTTGCCATAAGTCCCGTGTGGTGGCGTCTATTGGAAACATCTTTCTGAATATAGGAGGGGGTGAGAAAGGCACACCGGGTCTATCCCACTCCTTAGTAACAATTTCAGTAAGTCTCTTAGGTATTGGAAAAACGTCAGTACTCGACGGTACCGCAAAATATTTATCCAACCTACACATTTTCTCTGGTATTGCAACTGTGTTACAATCATTCAGAGCCGCTAAGACCTCCCCTAGTAATACACGGAGGTTTTCCAGCTTAAACTTAAAATTTGAAATGTCTGAATCCAGTTTATTTGGATCAGATCCGTCACCCGCAGAATGAAGCTCTCCGTCCTCATGTTCTGCAAATTGTGACGCAGTATCTGACATGGCCCTAATATTATCAGCGCACTCTGTTCTCACCCCAGAGTGATCTCGCTTACCTCTAAGTTCTGGTAATTTAGACAAAACTTCAGTCATAACATTAGCCATGTCCTGTAGTGTGATTTGTAATGGCCGCCCTGAAGTACTCGGCGTTACAATATCACGCACCTCCCGAGCGGGAGATGCAGGTACTGACACGTGAGGCAAGTTAGTCGGCATAAAGAAACGGGTGTATATATAAAAATATACGGTAAAGCGCTATATACTTATTCCAAACAATATGATATTATTAAAAACCCTGTATGATATTAGTCAACATAAGGGTACACTGGTAACTGGATTAAACATATAGCCAGTACACAGGTACTCACAAAGTCCAGAGTCAAAATAACTGGTGTTTGAGTCCGAGAAATGTCTCCCAAGTCACAGAGAGAAATAAACAGATATGTGTGTGGTCTCGCTGCTCCTCCAAAAAGGACTTCCAGAGTTCCCAAGAAACTGTATAAAAAAGAGAAAAGGAGAGGAGCGCCGACTCAAATGTAGGGATAAAACAATTTATTAACACAAGAAAAACGGTTCAAAAACACTCACAAGATAAAAGGGGTAAAATTCATATCTGGGCCGTCTGCCGTGAATATTCCCCTGCGGTCAGTTTGTAGTCACTCCGATGTTAGGAGGTATATATTCTAGCTGTTAGAGTCTCACGCTTTGTAATCGGTCCTTACCACACCGCTCTGCAGTCGCGGGTGGTGACGTAGAATTCAGCGTGCAGTCTCAGTGGTTGAAAGTGGATCAATGCACTACGGATCCCTTGTAGGGACAAACGAAGTAGCGAGCCTGGATCTTTCTTCTACGCGTTTCGTCCTGATCGACAGGACTTTGTCAAGAATACTTGAACGGCTCTACTGGCACCTTAATATACCAACTTTTAACCAATGCGGTTCAGGCTCTGGATTGATGTGACTCAGACAGGTCATAGATATTCACTAGCTAATTTGCAATTATTGTTAGGGAACTATATACCTTACAAATTTGTGATCTAATAATATTAATGATACTAAAAAAATACATACAACAGTGCGTATAAATAAGTATAGACTTAAAAGGCAATCTGAATGAATATGAAACTAAATACATAAATGTCACAAAACAGCAGCGAATGTATACATAACAGGTATTAAATTTGCTATATATACTGCATAAATTATTAGTATAAAATCATTATATAATATACAAATACATACCTATGGTTCAAATATTAGATCATAATTTCTCATAAAAACATGATTCATAGGGATTTCTATATATTCACTGAAAGATAAAATCATTAAAGAAAAACTATAACACTTCAATAAAAGCTGTGTATCATATCACTAAGACAAATATATATTGAACCAATTAAAACTGGATACATATAAAAGAAGAAACTGTGATGGGGATGCAAGATAAAAATTACTTCTTAAAAAATTAATTAATTCATAAAAACGCTTGTATATCGAGTTCAATGTTTAACCCTTTAGGTTCTAAGCAGTCTAAAGTTTTAATCCAATAGGTTTCTCTTTGTCTTAATTTCAACAACCTATTGGTGTCCCATTTGTCGGGTGCTACCCATTCAATGATTTTTATACTAAGATCTTTTGGGTTTTGATTGTGGCAAACTTTAAAATGATGCGAAACACTATGATTGTCGAAACCTGACTCAATATTTTTAACGTGCTCTCTGAGTCTGTATTTAATTTTTCTTTTCGTCCTACCTATATAGATTTTTCCACATTTACAGCTCAACTGATATACAACATAGGTGGTATGGCAAGTGCATCTGAATTTGCACTTGTATGTCCGTTTGCCATTATAGTTGGTAAATGTAGTATGGTTACTATCAATTAAAGGGCACATAATGCATTCAGAGACCTTGCATGGATACAGACCTACATTACTACCACACCAACTAGTAAGAGTACCATTTATTGTTTTTTGTCAAAGTTTGGTGGGTGCTATGTAGTTTTTAAGATCCTTATTTTTCCTAAATATAACCTCAGGCTTATCACTAAGTGCCTTCTGTAATACTGGATCAAGTTTTAACACATTCCAGTGTTTATTGATAATCTTTTTAATATGGTGGTGTTGGTTGTTGTATCTTGTAATAAATTTAACAGATCCCTCTTGTTGATTATTTCTATTGTTCTTCTTTTTATTCTCATGCTGGTTAGTGAGAAGAGCTTCTCTATCTATATTCTGGGCTCTGATTCTGGCGGTATTAAGAAGTTCTCTATTATAACCTTTCTCTAAGAATTTATCTGTTAGAAAATCAGCTTCTTTGTTATAGTCCTCTATGTGTGTACAGTTGCGTCTGATTCTCTGATATTGCCCTAGTGGAATGTTGTTTTTCCACTGTTTGTAGTGGCCACTTTTGGCATTTAATAAACCATTTCTGTCCGTAGGTTTATGATAATTTTTTACACATACTTTGTTGGTATGGTTGTCGCAATATATCACCAGGTCTAAAAAAGATATGGATTCAGGTGAACTTTCATATGTAAATTTTAAATTTAAAACATTACCATTGATATGAGAGATAAAATCATCTATTTGATCCCTAGGGCCCTGCCATATAATTAAAATATCATCTATATACCTGAAGTATTTAAAAATGTTATTAAAAAATGGGTTATTGTTCCATATATATCTGTCTTCGAACTGGGACATGTAAATATTAGCGTACGATGGGGCAAAAGTGGTCCCCATCGCCGTACCCTGTATTTGATGGTAGAAACAACCCTCAAATAAAAAGTAGTTGTGTGTTAAAACAAATTGTACAGCATCCACAATGAATTTACGTTGTACCTCAGGGAGATGACTGTTACATAATGTATCTCTGATTGCCATGGTGCCTTGTGAATGGGGGATGCTAGTATAAAGAGCGGCAGCATCGCAGGTAATCCAGATATAGTCTTCCTGCCAGTCTAAACCCTCCATTTTGTTAATAACATCAATGGTGTCTCTGAGATAGGCTCTTGAGGACGTAACAATAGGTTGTAAAAAGGAGTCCACATATTTGGATAAATTATCACATAAAGAGCCTATCCCAGAGACAATGGGTCTACCAGGAGGGTTTAGAGGATCCTTGTGGATCTTGGGTAAATGATAAAAACATGAAATTTTAGGGGCCACTTCATATAAAAATTGATATTCTTCTGTATTTAAAACATTCAAGGCCTTAGCTTCATTTAAAAGTATAAATAATTCCTTTTTGAATTTCTCCGTAGGGTTAAAGTTTAGAAGAGAATACGTGTCCCTATCGGATAATAGGCGATGTGCTTCTGCTATGTAATCTATCCGATTCTGCACTACTATGCCACCGCCCTTATCGGCAGCTCTAAATATGATATCATAATTTGCACTCAGTGTTTTTAGGGCTATCCTTTCTTCTTTGGAGAGATTATCATTTTCTAATTTCTTTCTATTTACAGTTTTGTGAGAAAGTTCCTCAATGTCCTGACATACTAGTCTATTAAATATTTTAATATATTCTGTTTGGCTATGAATAGGATAAAATACAGATTGACGTTTCAAAGGACAATGTTTCACAGTGAAGTCGTCAATGTCCTCATATACTGATAAGTCTGATAAATTGGGATCTATTCCAATTGGACTGTCATCTAAATTGGCCCCTAAATTTTCTAAAATAAGGATGTCTTCATTATTGACATTATTTATATGTTCATGTGTACTGATGTATTTGGAAAAATGTCTTTTTAATGTGACTTTTCTCACAAACTTTTGGACATCTATATATAGATCAAAGTAGTTAGGTGTATTATTTGGAGAGAAATTTAAACCCTTAGTTAATAGTTTTAATTCACTAGTGGAGAATTCTTTGTTAGAAAGGTTAAAAATCATCTTGCTATTAGCTTCTAATATCCTCTCTCTTTGTTTCTTTTGCCTAGATTTGAATCCTCCCCGATTCCCTCTTGATCTAGTTCGTCTATGGTTCTTTTGGGGTTTCTCTGGTTTAGAGTTTTGTTTAAAATATTCTCCCTCCCTGGGTAGTGCCCTTCTAAGTGGTGATTGGACTGTGTCTGTTGTTTGTATTGCTGTTGTCCCTGTTTGTGCCCCCCCCCTGTAGTCTCCAGGGGGGTATCTCTAAAAAATGACGATTTTCTTGGACTTGATTATCAGCTCGATAATTTGCTCTAGGTGTATATGTAGACCTATTATTAGAGTCCTTTTTATTGTGATTCATAGTTTTGGGTTTAGCTCCTTCATATTGCCATCTGGGTGATTGTGGTTGTGTATCAAGGCTAAAAAATCTATTTTGTATGGGGACATCATGCCATACATTTTCATCCCTATATTGATAATGAGTCCCTACTCTTGGATTAGGGTAATCGTGACTTCTATTGTAATTACCATTTTGTTTATTTTTCATGTGAAAATTCGGTTTATTCCAATCTCTTCTCGGTGTTTGATAAACACGAGTATTGGTTATATGTGGACCTGCAGAGGTTCTATAGTTGTTACTATTACTGTTGGATTTTTCAGGAAATTGTTCCCTATTTGAACTAGACTGGGACTCAGGTTGTGTGGCCGTATTTGACTCATCCTGGCCCCTATTTCTGTGTGATGCATTTTTTCTATAGGAGTACACCTGGTCTGTTTTAAAATCCAGTCGGCATAACTTCCCCCTCGTTGTTTGGTGAATGATGTTCAATTTGTACAGAATGACTCTTATTCAAAGTAGCATCAATGCAATTAGTACATAAATTTCTATTGGGCTCCACCTTGGCTTTTGCACATATAGCACAGAGATATTCCTCTGAGTCAGACATGTTTAACAAACTAGCAATTAAACTAGCAAGCTTGGAAATACTTTTCACTCAAATTACAAGTAATATGAAAAACGCACTGTGCCTTTAAGAAGCACAGAAAAAAATTATGACAGTTTAATAATAAGGAACCGGAAAAATTATAACAATCAGATTTTTCCCGGTAAAGGCATAAATTTAGCAAAGGATTGCCCCCATTAGCAATGGATAACTAACCCTTAATAGCAGAAAATAATGTACAAAATAACATAATTTATGCTTACCTGATAAATTCCTTTCTTCTGTAGTGTGATCAGTCCACGGGTCATCATTACTTCTGGGATATTACTCCTCCCCAACAGGAAGTGCAAGAGGATTCACCCAGCAGAGTTGCATATAGCCCCTCCCCTCTACGTCACCCCCAGTCATTCGACCAAGGACCAACGAGAAAGGAGGAACCAAGGGTGTAGTGGTGACTGGAGTATAATTTAAAAATAATTACCTGCCTTAAAAAACAGGGCGGGCCGTGGACTGATCACACTACAGAAGAAAGGAATTTATCAGGTAAGCATAAATTATGTTTTCTTCTGTTAAGTGTGATCAGTCCACGGGTCATCATTACTTCTGGGATACCAATACCAAAGCAAAAGTACACGGATGACGGGAGGGATAGGCAGGCTCTTTTAAACAGAAGGAACCACTGCCTGAAGAACCTTTCTCCCAAAAATAGCCTCCGAGGAAGCAAATGTGTCAAATTTGTAAAATTTGGAAAAAGTATGAAGCGAAGACCAAGTTGCAGCCTTGCAAATCTGTTCAACAGAGGCCTCATTCTTAAAGGCCCAAGTGGAAGCCACAGCTCTAGTGGAATGAGCTGTAATTCTTTCAGGAGGCTGCTGTCCAGCAGTCTCATAGGCTAAACGTATTATGCTACGAAGCCAAAAAGAGAAAGAGGTAGCAGAAGCTTTTTGACCTCTCCTCTGACCAGAGTAAACGACAAACAGGGAAGACGTCTGTCGAAATTCTTTAGTTGCCTGTAAGTAAAATTTTAGGGCACGAACTACATCCAGATTGTGCAGAAGACGTTCCTTCTTTGAAGAAGGATTTGGACACAAGGATGGAACAACAATCTCTTGATTGATATTCCTGTTAGTGACTACCTTGGGTAAGAACCCAGGTTTAGTACGCAGAACTACCTTATCCGAATGAAAAATCAAATAAGGAGAATCACAATGTAAGGCTGATAACTCAGAGACTCTTCGAGCCGATGAAATAGCCATTAAAAATAGAACTTTCCAAGATAACAACTTTATATCAATGGAATGGAGGGGTTCAAACGGAACGCCCTGTAAAACGTTAAGAACAAGATTTAAACTCCATGGTGGAGCAACAGTCTTAAACACAGGCTTAATCCTCGCCAAAGCCTGACAGAAAGCCTAAACGTCTGGCACTTCTGATAGACGTTTGTGTAACAGAATAGACAGAGCTGAGATCTGTCCCTTTAATGAACTAGCAGATAAACCCTTTTCTAAACCTTCTTGTAGAAAAGACAATATCCTAGGAATCCTAACCTTACTCCAAGAGTAACCCTTGGATTCACACCAATATAGGTATTTACGCCATATTTTATGGTAAATCTTTCTGGTAACAGGCTTCCTAGCCTGTATTAAGGTGTCAATAACTGACTCAGAAAACCCACGTCTTGATAAAATCAAACGTTCAATTTCCAAGCAGTCAGCTTCAGAGAAGTTAGATTTTGATGTTTGAAAGGACCCTGTATCAGGAGGTCCTGTTTCAGAGGTAGAGACCAAGGTGGACAGGATGACATGTCCACCAGGTCTGCATACCAAGTCCTGCGTGGCCATGCAGGTGCTATCAGAATCACTGATGCTCTCTCCTGTTTGATTCTGGCAATCAATCGAGGAAGCATCGGGAAGGGTGGAAACACATAAGCCATCCTGAAGTTCCAAGGTGCCGTCAGGGCATCTATTAGGACTGCTCCTGGATCCCTGGATCTGGACCCGTACCGAGGAAGCTTGGCGTTCTGTCGAGACGCCATGAGATCTATCTCTGGTTTGCCCCAACGTCGAAGTATTTGGGCAAAGACCTCCGGATGAAGTTCCCATTCCCCCGGATGAAAAGTCTGACGACTTAAGAAATCCGCCTCCCAGTTCTCCACTCCCGGGATGTGGATTGCTGACAGGTGGCAAGAGTGAGACTCTGCCCAGCGAATAATCTTTGATACTTCCATCATTGCTAGGGAGCTCCTTGTCCCTCCCTGATGGTTGATGTAAGCTACAGTCGTGATGTTGTCCGACTGAAACCTGATGAAACCCCCGAGTTGTCAACTGGGGCCAAGCCAGGAGGGCGTTGAGAACTGCTCTCAATTCCAGAATGTTTATTGGCAGGAGACTCTCCTCCTGACTCCATTGTCCCTGAGCCTTCAGAGAATTCCAGACGGCACCCCAACCTAGAAGGCTGGCGTCTGTTGTTACAATTGTCCAGTCTGGTCTGCTGAATGGCATCACCCCTGGACAGATGTGGCAGAGAAAGCCACCATAGAAGAGAATTTCTGGTCTCTTGATCCAGATTCAGAGAAGGGGACAAGTCTGAGTAATCCCCATTCCACTGACTTAGCATGCACAATTGCAGTGGTCTGAGGTGTAAGCGAGCAAATGGCACTATGTCCATTGCTGCTACCATTAAGCCGATTACCTCCATGCATTGAGCCACCGATGGGTGTTGAATGGAATGAAGGGTGCGGCAAGCACTTTGAAGTCTTGTTAACCTGTCCTCTGTCAGGTAAATCTTCATTTCTACAGAATCTATAAGAGTCCCCAGGAAGGGAACTCTTGTGAGTGGAACGAGTGAACTTTTCTTTTCGTTCACCTTCCATCCATGTGACCTTAGAAATGCCAGTACTAACTCTGTATGAGACTTGGCAGTTTGAAAGCTTGAAGCTTGTATCAGAATGTCGTCTAGGTAAGGAGCTACCGAAATTCCCCGCGGTCTTAGTACCGCCAGAAGAGCACCTAGAACCTTTGTGAAGATTCTTGGAGCTGTAGCCAATCCGAATGGAAGAGCTACAAACTGGTAATGCCTGTCTAGAAAGGCAAATCTTAGATACCGGTAATGATCTTTGAGAATCGGTATGTGAAGATAAGCGTCCTTTAGGTCCACTGTGGTCATGTACTGACCTTCTTGGATCATGGGTAAAATTGTCCGGATAGTCTCCATTTTGAATGATGGGACTCTTAGGAATTTGTTTAGGATCTTTAAATCCAGGATTGGTCTGAAAGTTCCCTCTTTTTTGGGAACCACAAACAGATTTGAGTAAAACCCTTGTCCCTGTTCCGACCGTGGAACTGGATGGATTACTCCCATTAACAATAGTTCTTGTATGCAGCGTAGAAACGCTTCTTTCTTTGTTTGGTTTGTCGACAACCTTGACAGATGAAATCTCTCTCTTGGAGGAGAGAGTTTGAAGTCCAGAAGGTATCCCTGAGATATTATCTCTAGCGCCCAGGGATCCTGGACATCTCTTGCCCAAGCCTGGGCGAAGAGAGAAAGTCTGCCCCCCACTAGATCCGATCCCGGATCGGGGGCCCTCAATTCATGCTGTTTTAGTGGCAGCTGCAGGCTTCCTGGCCTGCTTGCCCTTGTTCCAGGACTGGTTAGGTCTCCAGCCTTGTCTGTAGCGAGCACCAGATCCTTCTTGTTTTGGAGTAGTGGAAGTTGATGCTGCTCCTGCTTTGAAATTCCGAAAGGAACGAAAATTAGACTGTCTAGCCTTAGGTTTGGCTTTGTCTTGAGGTAGGGCGTGGCCCTTACCTCCTGTAATGTCAGCGATAATTTCTTTCAAACCAGGCCCAAATAAGGTCTGTCCCTTGAAAGGTATATTAAGTAATTTGGACTTAGAAGTTACATCAGCTGACCAGGATTTTAGCCACAGTGCTCTGCGCGCTTGAATGGCGAATCCGGAATTCTTAGCCGTAAGTTTAATTAAATGTACTACGGCTTCCGAAATGAATGAATTAGATAGCTTAAGTACTCTAAGCCTGTCTGAAATGTCGTCCAGCGTAGCTGAACCAAGGTTCTCTTCTAGAGACTCAATCCAGAATGCCGCTGCAGCCGTGATCGGCGCAATGCATGCAAGGGGTTGCAATATAAAACCTTGTTGAACAAACATTTTCTTAAGGTAACCCTCTAATTTTTTATCCATTGGATCTGAAAAGGCACAGCTATCCTCTACCGGGATAGTGGTACGTTTAGCTAAAGTAGAAACTGCTCCCTCCACCTTAGGGACCGTTTGCCATAAATCCCGTGTGGTGGTGTCTATTGGAAACATCTTTCTAAATATTGGAGGGGGTGAGAACGGCACACCGGGTCTATCCCACTCCTTAGTAATAATTTCAGTTAGTCTTTTAGGTATAGGAAAAACGTCAGTACTTGTTGGTACAGCAAAATATTTATCCAACCTACACATTTTCTCAGGTATTGTAACTGTGTTACAATCATTCAGGGCCGCTAACACCTCCCCTAGTAAAACACGGAGGTTTTCCAGCTTAAATTTAAAATTTGAAATATCTGAATCCAATCTGTTTGGATCAGAACCGTCAGCCGCAGAATGAAGCTCTCCGTCCTCATGTTCTGCAAGTTGTGACGCAGTATCTGACATGGCCCTAAGATTATCAGCGCACTCTGTTCTCACCCCAGAGTGATCACGCTTGCCCCTTAGTTCTGGTAATTTAGCCAAAACCTCAGTCATAACAGTAGCCATATCTTGTAATGTTATTTGTAATGGCCGCCCAGATGTACTTGGCGTCGCCATATCGCGCACGTCCCGAGCGGGAGATGCAGGTACTGTCACGTGAGGCGAGTTAGTCGGCATAACTCTCCCCTCGTTGTTTGGTGAAATTTGTTCAATTTGTACAGATTGACTTTTATTTAATGTAGCATCAATACAATTAGTACATAAATTTCTATTGGGCTCCACCTTGGCTTTAGTACAAATAGTACAGGTCTCATCTTCTGAATCAGACATGTTTAACAAACTAGCAAATAAACTTGCAATTTGGAAATACTATACAAGTAAAATACAATGAAAAAAACGAACTGTGCTTGAAAAGCACTGAATATATATAACAGATGAAATCAATCAGCTTTGTAAAACAAATGCAACTTAGCAAAGGCTTGTACCCAGTAGCAAGAAATAACTAACCCTGAGGCATAAAAAAGTTAAAGAATAAATGTTTTTTATCACAGTCAACTACAATCTTACAGCTCTGTTAGATTACTTCCCTCAAATTAGCTTTGAAGATCCCTGGGTTCTGTAGAGATAAACCGGAACATGCAGGAAAAAACAATGAGCTTTTAACTGAAATTTTTGATGCGTAGCAAAAGCGCCAAAAAAGGTCCCACCCCCTCACACACAACAGTGAGAGAGATTAAAAACTGTCATAATTAGATCCAGCAACTGCCAAGTGGAAAAATAGTGCCCAAACATTTTATTCACCCAGTACCTCAGAAAATGAAAACGATTTTACATTCCAGCAAAAACGTTTAACATAATTAAGAGTTATTAAAAAGCCTGTTGTATTTCTATTAGGCTAAAGTCTTAAATACACAATGTAATTCCAGTGAAGTACCATTCTCCAGAATACTAAAATGTAAATTATACATACATGATATAATGTCGGTATGGCAGGATTTTCTCAGCAATTCCATTGTTAGAAAATAAAAACTGCTACATACCTATTGCAGAATAAACTGCCCGCTGTCCCCTGATCTGAAGTTTACCTCTCCTCAGATGGCCGAGAAACAGCAATATGATCTTAACAACTCCGGCTAAAATCATAGTAAAAACTCTGGTAGATTCTTCTTCAAACTCTACCAGAGAAGGAATAACACACTCCGGTGCTATTAAAAAATAACAAACTTTTGATTGAAGAAATAAACTAAATAAAATCACCATAGTCCTCTCACACATCCTATCTAGTTGTTGGGTGCAAGAGAATGACTGGGGGTGACGTAGAGGGGAGGGGCTATATGCAACTCTGCTGGGTGAATCCTCTTGCACTTCCTGTTGGGGAGGAGTAATATCCCAGAAGTAATGATGACCCGTGGACTGATCACACTTAACAGAAGAAATAAACGTTTTTTATCACAGTCAAAGCACAATCTCACAGGTCTGCTGTGAGTGATTACCTCCCTCAAAATAATTTTTGAAGACCCTTGAGCTCTGTAGAGACGATCCGGATCATGCAGGAAGAGAAAAAGACCTTTGACTGAATTTTTGATGCGTAGCAAAAGCGCCAAAATAGGCCCCTCCCCCTCACCCACAGCAGTGAGGGAAGTTCAGTAAACTGTCTTAAATTAAAATAAACGACAGCCAAGTGGAAAAACAGTGCCCAAAAACAATTTTTCACCCAGTACCTCAGATAATTAAACAATTTAGCATGCCAGCAAAAACGTTTAAAATCAAATATCATGAAATGTCATTAAACAGCCTGTTGCTAGACGTTCCCACTGCAAGTTAGGCTAAAAATTATATGCATATAGTATTACCCAGAGAAGTGCCATTCCCCAGAAACCTGAAGTGTACACATATATACATAAACAGCCTGATACCAGTTGCTACTACTGCATTTAAGGCTGAACTTACATTATATCGGTATTGGCAGTATTTTCTCAGTCAATTCCATTCCTCAGAAAATAATATACTGCAACATACCTCTTTGCAGGTGAACCTGCCCGCTGTCCCCTGATCTGAAGTTTACCTCACTCCTTAGACTGGCCGAGAACAGCAAAATGAATTTTAGCTACGCCGGCTAAAATCATCCAAAAACTCAAGTAGATTCTTCTTCAAATTCTACCTGAGAAGGAACAACACACTCCGGTGCTGTTTTAAAATAACAAACTTTTGATTGAAGATATAAAAACTAAGTATAATCACCACAGTCCTCTCACACATCCTATCTATTAGTTGGGTGCAAGAGAATGACTGGGTGTGACGTAGAGGGGAGGAGCTATATAGCAGCTCTGCTTGGGTGATCCTCTTGCACTTCCTGTTGGGGAGGAGTTAATATCCCAGAAGTAATGATGACCCGTGGACTGACTACACTTAACAGGAGAAATATATATATATATATATATATATATATATATATATATACACACACAATACACACACATTATCATTTTATATTACCATCTCAAAGGGGCATACTTATCAAAGTGCGAGTGGACATGATATGATGAAGCGTATCATGTCTGCTGCACATTGATAAATCCCGACAGCATACGATGTTGGCATTTATCATTGTACAAGCAGTTCACCAGAACTGCTTGTGCAGTATTGACCCCTGCAGATTTGCGGCCAATGGTATGCTTTTCTACAGAAGATACCAAGAAAATGAAGCAAATTAAATAATAGAAGTAAATTGGAAAGTTGTTTAAAATTGTATGTTTGGGTTTATTTCTCTTTAAAGGGTAATTTTAGTGAAAAAAAATCCATGCTCTTATTTGTTATTGCATATCATTTTATATCTATCGGGCCTACAAATCTATGTGTTTAACCTCCACAAACATGTTAAACACATAGGTAAAGTACTGACCAGGAGCTGCAGGGAAGTGCTGGTTCCTAGCATAAACTGCTGCTGCGCCATTATACAAAGCTATGCACCAAAATGTTTTTTCAATAGCAGAAGACTGTACAAAAATCCTTTAAAAGCTGCTGGTGTAAGAGAATACCGGTATTGTCAAACGTCACAACATACGAATCAGCATCTGATCTAAAAAACACCTTTATTTAAAGTGAAAGTCAATCCTAGAGTTGTACAAATGCTAGGATTGACTTTTGAAACAAATAAAGGGCACTTTCATTCATGAAGTATAAGATACTTCATGTAGAAAGCTCCTTTATTTGTTTCAATTGATCGCCGTTCTTAGCTCCTACAGCAGCCCACGGCTAAAAATTTTTTGGCTAAGAGGTGACGTTTTCACCTTTTAGCCAATAGCCGTGCGGTAAATCCGTCTCCCATGGGCGCCAAGCCGGATTTAGCACACGGCTATTGGCTAAGAGGTGAAAACGTCACCTCTTAGGAAAAACATTTTTTAGGCGTGGGCTGCTGTAGCAGCTAAGAATGGCGATTGGTTGAAACAAATAAAGGAGCTTTCTACATGAAGTATCTTATACTTCATGAATGAAAGTCCCCTTTATTTGTTTCAATTGTCAATCCTAGCGTTTGTAAAACGCTAGGATTGACTTTCACTTTCACTTTAAATAAAGGTGTTTTCTTGTGAAACCGAAAATATTTCTTTTAGACAGAGCATTCAATTTTATACAAGTTCTTAATTTACTTCTGTTATCAAACTCGCTTCCTCCTGGGCTAGATTACAAGCGCTATTTAGTGCTTTCGCTCAAGTGTAAATTTCGCAAGAAAACATAATTTATGCTTACCTGATAAATTCCTTTCTTCTGTTGTGTGATCAGTCCACGGGTCATCATTACTTCTGGGATATAACTCCTCCCCAACAGGAAATGCAAGAGGATTCACCCAGCAGAGCTGCATATAGCTCCTCCCCTCTACGTCAGTCCCAGTCATTCGACCAAGAATCAACGAGAAAGGAGTAACCAAGGGTGAAGTGGTGACTGGAGTATAATTTAAAAGATATTTACCTGCCTTAAAACAGGGCGGGCCGTGGACTGATCACACAACAGAAGAAAGGAATTTATCAGGTAAGCATAAATTATGTTTTCTTCTGTTATGTGTGATCAGTCCACGGGTCATCATTACTTCTGGGATACCAATACCAAAGCAAAAGTACACGGATGACGGGAGGGATAGGCAGGCTCATTATATATAAGGAACCACTGCCTGAAGAACCTTTCTCCCAAAAATAGCCTCCGAAGAAGCAAAAGTGTCAAATTTGTAAAATTTGGAAAAAGTATGAAGCGAAGACCAAGTTGCAGCCTTGCAAATCTGTTCAACAGAGGCCTCATTCTTAAAGGCCCAAGTGGAAGCCACAGCTCTAGTGGAGTGAGCTGTAATTCTTTCAGGAGGCTGCTGACCAGCAGTCTCATAGGCTAAACGTATTATGCTACGAAGCCAAAAAGAGAGAGAGGTAGCAGAAGCTTTTTGACCTCTCCTCTGTCCAGAATAAACGACAAACAGGGAAGAAGTTTGGCGAAAATCTTTAGTTGCCTGCAAGTAGAACTTGAGGGCACGAACTACATCCAGATTGTGTAGAAGACGTTCCTTCTTTGAAGAAGGATTTGGACACAAGGATGGAACAACAATCTCTTGATTGATATTCCTGTTAGTGACCACCTTAGGTAAGAACCCAGGTTTAGTACGCAGAACTACCTTGTCTGAGTGAAAAATCAGATAAGGAGAATCACAATGTAAGGCTGATAACTCAGAGACTCTTCGAGCCGAGGAAATAGCCATTAAAAACAGAACTTTCCAAGATAACAATTTTATGTCAATGGAATGAAGGGGTTCAAATGGAACACCCTGTAAAACGTTAAGAACTAAGTTTAAACTCCATGGCGGAGCAACAGCTTTAAACACAGGCTTGATCCTAGCCAAAGCCTGACAAAAAGCCTGGACGTCTGGATTTTCTGACAGACGCCTGTGTAACAAGATGGACAGAGCTGAAATCTGTCCCTTTAATGAACTAGCTGATAAACCCTTTTCTAACCCTTCTTGTAGAAAAGACAATATCCTAGAGATCCTAACCTTACTCCAGGAGTAATGTTTGGATTCGCACCAGTATAGGTATTTACGCCATATTTTATGGTAAATCTTTCTGGTAACAGGCTTCCTAGCCTGTATCAGGGTATCAATAACCGACTCAGAAAAACCACGTTTTGATAAAATCAAACGTTCAATTTCCAAGCAGTCAGCTTCAGAGAAGTTAGATTTTGATGTTTGAATGGACCCTGTATCAGAAGGTCCTGTCTTAGAGGTAGAGACCAAGGCGGACAGGATGACATGTCCACTAGATCTGCATACCAAGTCCTGCGTGGCCATGCAGGCGCTATTAGAATCACTGATGCTCTCTCCTGCTTGATTTTGGCAATCAATCGAGGAAGCAGCGGAAAGGGTGGAAACACATAAGCCATCCCGAAGTTCCAAGGTGCTGTCAAAGCATCTATCAGAACCGCTCCCGGATCCCTGGATCTGGACCCGTAGCGAGGAAGTTTGGCGTTCTGGCGAGACGCCATGAGATCTATCTCTGGTTTGCCCCAACGTCGAAGTATTTGGGCAAAGACCTCCGGATGAAGTTCCCACTCCCCCGGATGAAAAGTCTGGCGACTCAAGAAATCCGCCTCCCAGTTCTCCACTCCCGGGATGTGGATTGCTGACAGGTGGCAAGAGTGAGACTCTGCCCAGCGAATTATCTTTGATACTTCCACCATTGCTAGGGAGCTTCTTGTCCCTCCCTGATGGTTGATGTAAGCTACAGTCGTGATGTTGTCCGACTGAAACCTGATGAACCCCCGAGTTGTTAATTGGGGCCAAGCTAGAAGGGCATTGAGAACTGCCCTCAATTCCAGAATGTTTATTGGAAGGAGACTCTCCTCCTGATTCCATAGTCCCTGAGCCTTCAGAGAATTCCAGACAGCGCCCCAACCTAGTAGGCTGGCGTCTGTTGTTACAATTGTCCAGTCTGGCCTGCTGAATGGCATCCCCCTGGACAGATGTGGCCGAGAAAGCCACCATAGAAGAGAATTTCTGGTCTCTTGATTCAGATTCAGAGTAGGGGACAAATCTGAGTAATCCCCATTCCACTGACTTAGCATGCATAATTGCAGAGGTCTGAGGTGTAGGCGTGCAAAAGGTACTATGTCCATTGCCGCTACCATTAAGCCGATCACCTCCATGCATTGAGCTACTGACGGGTGTTGAATGGAATGAAGGACACGGCATGCATTTTGAAGCTTTGTTAACCTGTCCTCTGTCAGGTAAATCTTCATTTCTACAGAATCTATAAGAGTCCCCAAGAATGGAACTCTTGTGAGAGGAAAAAGAGAACTCTTCTTTTCGTTCACTTTCCATCCATGCGACCTTAGAAATGCCAGAACTAACTCTGTATGAGACTTGGCAGTTTGAAAGCTTGAAGCTTGTATTAGAATGTCGTCTAGGTATGGAGCTACCGAAATCCCTCGCGGTCTTAGTACCGCCAGAAGGGCACCCAGAACCTTTGTGAAGATTCTTGGAGCCGTAGCCAATCCGAATGGAAGAGCTACAAACTGGTAGTGCCTGTCTAAGAAGGCAAACCTTAGATACCGGTGATGATCTTTGTGGATCGGTATGTGAAGGTAAGCATCCTTTAAATCCACTGTGGTCATGTACTGACCCTCTTGGATCATGGGTAAGATTGTCCGAATAGTTTCCATTTTGAACGATGGAACTCTTAGGAATTTGTTTAGAATCTTTAAATCTAAGATTGGCCTGAAAGTTCCCTCTTTTTTGGGAACCACAAACAGGTTTGAGTAGAACCCTTGTCCTTGTTCCGACCGCGGAACCGGATGGATCACTCCCATTATTAACAGATCTTGTACGCAGCGTAGAAACGCTTCTTTCTTTATCTGGTTTGTTGACAACCTTGACAGATGAAATCTCCCTCTTGGGGGAGATAATTTGAAGTCTAGAAGGTATCCCTGAGATATGATCTCTAGTGCCCAGGGATCCTGAACATCTCTTGCCCAGGCCTGGGCGAAGAGAGAGAGTCTGCCCCCCACTAGATCCGGTCCCGGATCGGGGGCTCTCGGTTCATGCTGTCTTTGGGGCAGCAGCAGGTTTCCTGGCCTGCTTGCTCTTGTTCCAGGACTGGTTAGGCTTCCAGCCTTGCCTGTAACGAGCAACAGCTCCTTCCTGTTTTGGTGCAGTGGAGGTTGATGCTGCTCCTGTTTTGAAGTTCCGAAAGGGACGAAAATTAGACTGTCTAGCCTTAGCTTTGGCTTTGTCTTGAGGTAGGGCGTGGCCCTTACCTCCTGTAATGTCAGCGATAATCTCTTTCAAACCGGGCCCAAATAAAGACTGCCCCTTGAAAGGTATATTAAGTAATTTGGACTTAGAAGTAACATCAGCTGACCAGGATTTTAGCCACAGCGCCCTACGTGCCTGTATGGCGAATCCTGAGTTCTTAGCCGTAAGTTTGGTTAAATGTACTACGGCCTCCGAAATGAAGGAATTAGCTAGTTTAAGGACTCTAAGCCTGTCCGTAATGTCGTCTAGCGTAGATGAACTAAGGTTCTCTTCAAGCGACTCAATCCAAAATGCTGCCGCAGCCGTAATCGGCGCGATACATGCAAGGGGTTGTAATATAAAACCTTGTTGAACAAACATTTTCTTAAGGTAACCCTCTAATTTTTTATCCATTGGATCTGAGAAAGCACAGCTATCCTCCACCGGGATAGTGGTACGCTTAGCTAAAGTAGAAACTGCTCCCTCCACCTTGGGGACCGTTTGCCATAAGTCCCGAGTGGTGGCGTCTATTGGAAACATCTTTCTAAATATTGGAGGGGGTGAGAACGGCACACCGGGTCTATCCCACTCCTTAGTAACAATTTCAGTTAGTCTCTTAGGTATAGGAAAAACGTCAGTACTCGCCGGTACCGCAAAGTATTTATCCAACCTACACAGTTTCTCTGGTATTGCAACGGTGTTACAATCGTTGAGAGCTGCTAAGACCTCCCCTAGTAATACACGGAGGTTCTCCAATTTAAATTTAAAATTTGAAATATCTGAGTCCAATCTGTTTGGATCAGAACCGTCACCCACAGAATGAAGCTCTCCGTCCTCATGCTCTGCGAGCTGTGACGCAGTATCAGACATGGCCCTAGCATTGTCAGCGCACTCTGTTCTCACCCCAGAGTGATCACGCTTGCCTCTTAGTTCTGGTAATTTAGACAAAACTTCAGTCATAACAGTAGCCATATCTTGTAATGTTATCTGTAATGGCCGCCCAGATGTACTAGGCGCCAAAATATCACGCACCTCCCGGGCGGGAGATGCAGGTACTGCCGCGTGAGGCGAGTTAGTCGGCATAACTCTCCCCTCGCTGTTTGGTGAAATTTGTTCACATTGTACAGATTGACTTTTATTTAAAGTAGCATCAATACAGTTAGTACATAAATTTCTATTGGGCTCCACCTTGGCATTGGAACAAATGACACAGATATCTTCCTCTGAGTCAGACATGTTTAACACACTAGCAAAAAACTTACAACTTGGTTATAATCTTTTTTAGCAAAAAACGTAATGTGCCTCAAAGAGGTACTAACGATTAAATGACAGTTGAAATAATGAACTGAAAAACAGTTATAGCATCAAACTTTAAAACAACAAAACTTTTAGCAAAGGTTTGTTCCCATTAGTAAAATAACAATAATTAAATTTGACATAAAAAATACAAAGCAACGTTTTTATTCACAGTCACTATAAGAATTCTCACAGCTCTGCTGAGAGAATTTACCTCCCTTCAAAGAAGTTTGAGGACCCCTGAGATCTATCAGAGATGAACCGGATCATGCAGGAAATATAAAAGTAACTGACTGGTATTTTTTGATGCGTAGCAAAGAGCGCCAAAAACGGCCCCTCCCTCTCCCACACAGCAGTGAAGAGAAACGAAACTGTCACAATTAAAGCAAAAAAACTGCCAAGTGGAAAATAATGCCCAAATATTTATTCACACAGTACCTCAGCAATGTAAACGATTCTACATTCCAGCAAAAACGTTTAACATGATAAATAGTTATTAAAAAGGATTAGTGACCTTTAACAGAGTAGTTCCGGTGAAATACCATCCCCAGAATACTGAAGTGTATACATACATGTCATTTTAACGGTATGGCAGGATTTTTTCATCAATTCCATTCAGAAAATAAAAACTGCTACATACCTCAATGCAGATTCATCTGCCCGCTGTCCCCTGATCTGAAGCCTTTACCTCCCTCAGATGGCCGAGAACAGCAATATGATCTTAACTACTCCGGTTAAAATCATAGTAAAAAAACTCTGACAGATTCTTCCTCAAACTCTGCCAGAGAAGTAATAACACGCTCCGGTGCTATTTTAAAATAACAAACTTTTGATTGAAGTCATAAAAACTAAGTATAATCACCATAGTCCTCTCACACATCCTATCTAGTCGTTGGGTGCAAGAGAATGACTGGGACTGACGTAGAGGGGAGGAGCTATATGCAGCTCTGCTGGGTGAATCCTCTTGCATTTCCTGTTGGGGAGGAGTTATATCCCAGAAGTAATGATGACCCGTGGACTGATCACACATAACAGAAGAAATAAGCTTTTGAGCGAGTAGGGTTGCACGTGTATTACAGGTTTAAAGTAAAAAGTTTATGCGCTCATGCTAACAAAATATCACGACCCTGTAAAAGTATAAATAACTTCCTTTGGCTTCAACGCAAGTTAAGATTTTTTTTACTCCTCTCTGGGTTTTGTGAATATGCATGTGCGCTAAACCCGACAGGAGTTATATTAGGCGGTCGTAAGAGGGACAGTAGGGGGGCGGGAGCGAGTAGGACTGCTATGCTACAGAAAATTTTTAGAGCGGTGTCCGGCAGTGAGTGAGAAATAGGGAGGGGGAAGGAGGCTCTTAAAGTGGTGGGAGGATTAGAGGATGGGAAATTGATGAGGGAGAGGGGTAGGGTAATGAGGGGGGCAGCTACACTACAGAAAAATATTTTTTTATTATTATTATAAAAATAAAATTTAAATAAATGATGTAACTGGGTACTGGCAGACAGCTGCCAGTACCTTAGATGACGGGAATTAGTTAGAAGGGAGCGGGTTAGAGAGCTTTTTGGGAGGGATCAGGGAGGTGGGAAGGTAAGGGGGTAATCCTACACTAAGGCAAATAATAATAAAATTAATTAAAAAAAGGTGTAAAACTGCATACTGGCAGACTGCCTGCCTAGTACTTACGATGGGGGTGACCAGTGCGGGGTGGGGGAGGGAAGAGAGCTGTTTGAGAGGGATCAGGGGGTGGGAAGTGTCAGGTGGGAGGTTAATCCCTACACTAAAGCTAAAATTAACCTTACAAGATACCTAATTAACCCTTTCACTGCTGGGAATAATAAAAGTGTGGTGCGCAGCTGCAATTAGCGGCCTTCTAATTAGCAAAAAGCAATGGCAAAGCCATAAATGTCTGCTATTTCTGAATAAAGGGGATCCCAGAGAAGCTTTTACAATCCTTTTTGACATGACTGCACAAGAAGTATGTAAATAATTTCAGTGAGAAACCCAAAGTTTGTGAAAAAGTTAACAGTTTTTTTTTTTATTTGATCGCATTTGGCAGTGAAATGGTGGCATGAAATATACCAAAATGAGTCTAGATCAATACTTTGGGTTGTCTACTAAAAAAAAATAGTTTTGATAGGTAAATAAAAAAAAAACAAGGCTCTATTTCTGTTTAAATGTAGTGATGGCAAAAATGATAAAAATACTCTGGTCTTTTGGGGAAGTCTTAAGGCTGTGACACACTGCAAGCGATGTGTCGCGAGGCGATGCAGCTGCTTCGCACTGCGTCGCATCGCTTCTGAAGTTCAATTATTTAATCTCTGAGCGCTTAGCTACGCGACCTGACGCAGCAGAGTGCTCAGAGATGAAAAGGCAGGACACACTGAGCGCGCACAGCTGCATCTACACGCTGCGCACCGCTCCGCTTGCAGTGTGTCACAGCCTTTAGGGGCCGATTTAACATGCCCCGAATGGTGCCTAATGCACCTGTTTCTGCGTGAGCCTTCAGGCTTGCTAAAAACAGGACTTAAGAAGCAGTTTTAGTTTGCGCTTGAGCAAACGTGTTTACTTTCAACTTGTAATACACTCTCAAGTTAGCGCAAGCAATATATTGGTTATCGCGAACAATAACGCAATACTTGGCCCTATATTATCTGATATAAGGCTTTGGAAATATTTCGTCATTACATGCTTTTTATAAGAACATTAACAGAAATGGACTGCCATTTATTGGATAATTCTTTGGTTTGCAATACCTGTATTTTATGGATAACGTATAATTCCGCTGCTGTCACGATACAAGATAGAGTGATGTGCCACATCTGTATTTAGAGATCTTGTGATAAGCAATTTTTTTATATGGAATGGAACATTACCCATTATCACCCATGCCAATATGAATAAACTGCCCTCCGAGTGAAATTAGCTACATACTGAGTTGAAGTGCCAGTCTGTTTAGTTCCTGAGGATTTACTTTATAAAATACCGCAGGATGTTACATTTGAAATGTAACATTATGCCGCTTAAGTAGGATTTGCTAATTCCAGCTTTCAAGTTAGTTCAACCTGCAATGCAGTTTAACTTCTAACTAAAACACAGCTGTCACTATTGTGACCAAAGAAATGTTGCAATCCGTGTTTAGTCTAGAGACACAGCTGTAGCCTTCGTTTTGCCTACTCTACTTAGTTCTGCACAACTCCCCAAGTTCAGATAGATTTCTATTTAGTCAGAACAACCAGTGAGGAAGGGATTTAGATTTTAGTTTTTCATTGGATTTGTCTTTTGTGAAACATCACATGCATAGATAAGACTGACTTATTTAAAGGGATATAAAATACTTTTCTGCAATTGTGCAATAAATAGCATACAGGGTATGTGTGGAAATGTTTTCAAATACATTAACACCTTGTTTGTTTAAATTGTTTTTCAATAGACAAACTGTCCTTCTTGTCTTATTTGGAGGAGCTACTCAGGACTTTATAGCCGCTGTTATTTTGTAAGTAAAAGTTACATTGTTCTGTAGTTACTTATATGGTCATCTCTGCTAGGACCAAATAGCAACAAAGATGCGGTGGCCACATTTAAACAAGGAACCAAAAATTGGGCAGACATTACCTATGAGCTTAACATCTGTGGTGGGGAAATTATTTGAAAGATTATTAAAGGATATAAATTCAGGGAAAGTCAAATTAACATGAAGGACAGATTTTGTCAAACTAACCTAATTGCATTCTATAAGGAAATTAGTACAAGTATAGTAGGTGTTGAAGTGGATGCAATTTATTTAGATTTTGCTAAAGCATTCCATACAGTTACATATAGAGGATTATTGTTTACATTGAGTAAGAATGGTTTGAAGGATAAAGCTTTTACTTGCATTGAAAACTGGCTTAAATGGACAGTCAATACGAGAATTGTTATTGTTTAAAAAGATAGAAAATCCCTTTATTATCCATTCCCCAGTTTTGCATAACCAACACTGTTATTTTACTACACTTTATTGTAATTAACTTGTATCAAAGCATCTTCTGACAGCCCCCTGATCACATGACTTTTTATTCATTATCTATTGACTTGCAGTTAGTACTGTGCTGTCTCTTAAATAACTCCACAGGCGTGAGCACAATGTTATCTGTATGGTCCACATGAACTAGCAGTCTCCTGGTTTGAAAAGCAAATATTAAAGCATGTCATAAGAGGCTGTCTATAGTGGCTTATAAACAGGCAGGTTTAAATGTTATAAAGTAAATTAATATAACAATGTTGGTTGTGCAAAGCTGGGGAATATGTAGTAAAGGTGTTATCTATCTTTTTAAACAATAACAATTTTAGTGTAGACTGTCCCTTTAAGGATACAGTGCAGAGAGTGCAAGATGGACAAAAGTGTTAAGTAGAGAGAATATGGCTCCTGTACTGGGTCCACTTCTCTTTAATTTGTCTATTAATTTGACGGTTTTGGGGTTAATAGCTTTGTTTAGTGTTTTAGTTAGTGTTGGCGATGTCGGGGAACTGTGGTTTAGGGGTTAATAGGTTTAGTTAGTGTCGGCGATTGGGGGAATGGCGGTTTTGGGGTTAATAGCTTTGTTTAGTGTTTTAGTTAGTGTTGGCGATGTCGGGGAACTGCGGTTTAGGGGTTAATAGGTTTAGTTAGTGTTGGCGATGTTTGGGAACTGCGGTTTAGAGGTTAATAGGTTTAGTTAGAGTAGGCGATGTCGGGGAACTGTGGTTTAGGAGTTAATAGGTTTAGTTAATGTAGGGGAAGGCGGTTTAGGGGTTAAAAGCTTTATTTAGTGTTTTATTTAGTGTCAACGATGTTGGGGAACTGCGGTTTAGAGGTTAATAGGTTTAGTTAGTGTCGGCGATGTTTGGGAACTGCGGTTTAGAGGTTAATAGGTTTAGTTAGTGTCGGTGATGTCGGAGAACAGAGGTTTAGGGGTTAATCGATTTTTTTAGTGTTTTAGTTAGTGTCGGCGATGTCGGGGAACTGAGGTTTAGATTAGAACAATGAAAAATTCCGAATATGAATAAAGAATGGATCTGAAAATTTGGAAACTAATTAATCTTTGGCACTTTAGTAATGGTGCCGATTCGGAAATTCGGATTCATTCGAATCTCCGAATCGGTCAAAATCCGTCCAAAAACGTAATTCTGCCAAAACAAATTGCACATGTCTAGAATGTCAGTGTTTGCAGATGATACAAAATTAAGTAATGTAATATACTTTAAACAGGATGCTACTGCCCTGCAGAATGATTTGGATGAATTGGGGGGGACTGGGCAAGCAAGTGGCAGATGAGATTCAGGGCTAAATTTATTAATGTGCGAACGAACATGATACGATGTAGCGTATCATGTCCGCCACACATCGATAAATGCCGACAGCATATCTCAGTATATCTGAACTGTATTCTTATAAAAACAACAACACTTTTTTGCCTTGCATAATAGTTAACCAGAGTTCTGAAGACATGATAATCCAACGCGCATTACATTTAATTACGCTCAAGCGAACACATTTACTTTCAAGTTCAACATGTAATATACGCAACCGTTAGCCACTCTGCATCTAGTCCTTAGTCATTAAGTTTTACTTTCTCTTTAGACACATTTGATCTAAATATTTATAATCAAATCCTTAAATAGTTATTCAAATTAAATAGAATAGCTTAGAAAAGGAAGAGTTACAATATTTTTGCACTGTTACTCCTATTAGCATAACCAATTACAACCTACATGTTTTCTGCTCTGATCAATATAATGACCAATACAGTTAAGTATTATATGCTATGACTGTATGATTGTAAGGAAGGCACACAAGAGGTTAAGAAAAGTTTCTGTTTCCCTCTGGAGGGGTAGCATATGTGTACCCACTAAAATCTCTTTATATGCTGGTAAGTGTTCTATAATAAGTCACTTCTATAGGACTACCATATCAGTCTATCTCTTCTTGCCAAACGTTTTAAGCACAGAATGAAGTTAGATGATTTTTTTTTAAAGGACTATTTTGCAGTTCATCATACTTGAATGTTGTTTTTTTATAATCATGTTTTTGGTACAGATTACAGAAAAAAGATAAGGATAACTGAGGACGGATTAAGTTGGAGCGAGAAGTAAATTCAGATTTAGGCGTACAATAAAAAACATGATTAAATTGGCATACGCAGAACTGACAAAAACTTGCAAGCGATAACATTTTTAAAGATATATGATGAACTATCAGAAGTTGGCTCCTTACCTTGATTTATGCCTCTATCTCATTAACATATCCTAAGAACAATTATTTGTTAAATGCAGGGGTGTATTTTGGTCTAGGCAAACAAGGCAGTTGCCTAGTGCAGCAGATTGGAGGGGGGCAGAACATTTTTTTGAGGCTATATTTAGAAGCTTATTTATTTTAGACGTATTATACAGGTATATAATGGGAGATTTTGCCCAAGGAGCTTACATTCTAGGGGGTATAATAAGAGACTGCCCATGGAGCTTATAGTTTAGAGGTAACTGTATCTGTGTGTATGTGCGAACGTGATCGTGTGTATGTATATAACTCTGTGGGGCCGATTTATCAAAGCGTCAATCTCGGTGCATTAGCTGGAGTCAATACTCTCGCCAGACATCGCTGCCGTATGTCTGTCAAAAACACTTGCGTCAAGTACAGAGCGATGAGCATCGGACTGTTGATAAATAAGAGTCATCGATGTTGCGGATATTCTGTTTTTTCCAACTTTATTTATACCATATCATTACTGTCCATGAACAAGCACATTTCTCTAAAGCTAATATTTAATTTTTCATCTTTTAATATCCAATAAATAGCTAGATTTATACCTGAAAAACAATAATATCTCATAGAAAGTATTTTTTTTGTTTTATTTGTTACACAAAAAAATCTGATATATGATATTTTCACATAAATTAATGTGTATTTGTATTTCTAGAAATCATGATATGACTATCTCATGTTTTTTTCTTTTTAAAATTGATTATTAATGCTAGAATTTGTACATATTATTTGCACATACTTTTATATATATATATATATATATATATATATATATATATATATATGTTATGTCAGAAGTCTTTTCCAGATTTTTTTAAAGGTCCCTAAATTTTATTTTGTTCTAAAAAATGGTGTCTTTCATATCTCTGTGTTTATTTATACCACTATGGGGGGTAGTTATCAAGCCGTCTACTTTTCTGGCTTCGCCGGCCCAATACGTCCGCCTAAGCTCGCCTACCTTCGCCGCCGCGGACCTGAAAAAATACGCCTAAGTTATCAAATAAAGCTGTCAAAAAGCCGCGGGGCGATGAGCAGCGGACTGTGAGAGTTATCACTCATCCGATCTCGCTGCCCTTCGGCTTTTTCCCAGCTTTATTGCTAGCCTGTCACTAAGCACTCACACTAAACTGCACTGTTCTACCCCCTATACCGGCGCCCCCGGAGCCCCCCGCAACTAAATAAAGTTACTAACCCCTAAACCGCCGCTCCTAGACCCTGCCGCAACTCTTATAAATGTATTAACCCCTAAACCGCCGCTTCTAGACCCTGCCGCAACTCTTATAAATGTATTAACCCCTAAACCGCCGCTCCCGGACACCGCTGCCACCTACATTATACCTAGTAACCCCTATCCTGCCCCCCCTATACCGTCGCCCTCTATTATAAAATTATTAACCCCTATCCTGCTGATCCCGCACCTCTCCGCAACTAAATAAATAGTTTAACCCCTAAACCGCCGCTCCATGAACCCGCCGCAACCTATATTAAACCTATTAACCCCTATCCTGCCCCCCCTACACCGTCGCCACCTATAATAAATTTATTAACCCCTAATCTGCCCCCCCTACACCGTCGCCACCTATAATAAATTTATTAACCCCTATCCTGCCCCCCACTACGCCGCCGCCACTGTAATAAAATGATTAACCCCTAAACCTAAGTCTAACCCTAACCCTAACGCCCCCCTAACTTAAATATTAATTAAATAAATCTAAATAAATTAACTCTTATTAACTAAATGAATCCTATTTAAAACTAAATACTTACCTTTAAAATAAACCCTAATATAGCTACAATATAAATAATAATTATATTCTAGCTATCTTAGGATTTATATTTATTTTACAGGTAACTTACAATTTATTTTAACCATGTACAATAACTATTAAATAGTTATTAACTATTTAATAGCTTACCTAGCTAAAATAAAGAGAAATGTACCTGTGAAATAAATCCTAACCTAAGTTACAATTACACCTAACACTACACTATACTTTAATAAATTATTCCTATTTAAAAATAAATACTTACCTGTAAAATAAACCCTAAGATAGCTACAATGTAATTAATAATTGTATTATAGCTATCTTAGGATTTGTATTTATTTTACAGGTAACTTTGTATTTATTTTAGCTAGTTAGAATAGTTATTAAATAGTTATTAACTATTTAATAACTACCTAGCTAAAAGAAATACAAAATTACCTGTAAAATAAATCCTAACTTAAGTTACAATTAAACCTAATACTACACTATCATTAAATTAACTCAATAAACTACCTACAAATAACTACAATTAAATACAATTACATAAACTAACTAAAGTACAAAAAATAAAAAAAGCTAAGTTACAAAAAATAAAAAATTAAGTTACAAACATGTTAAAAATATGACAACAATTTTAAGCTACTTACACCTAATCTAAGCCCCCTAATAAAATAACAAACCCCCCCAAAATAAAAAAAATCCCTACCCTATTATAAATTAAATAAATTTCAAAGCTCTTTTACCTTACCAGCCCTTAAAAGGGCCATTTGTGGGGGCATGCCCCAAAAAGTTCAGCTCTTTTGCCTGTAAAAGAAAAATACACCCCCCCCAACATTAAAACCCACCACCCACATACCCCTAATCTAACCCAAACCCCCCTTACAAAAACCTAACACTAATCCCCTGAAGATCATCCTACCTTGAGTCGTCTTCACTCAGCCGAGCCACCGATGGAACTGAAGAGGACATCCGGAGCGGAAGAAGTTAATCCTCCAAGCGGCGCTGAAGAAATCTTCCATTCGATGAAGTCATCATCCAGGCGGCGCTGAAGAAGTCTTCGATCCGGCCGATGTCATCTTCAAAGAGGCGCTGAAGAGGTCTTCTATCCGGGCGAAGTCATCTTCCAAGCCGGGTCTTGAATCTTCCTTCCGCCGACGCGGAACCACCTTCTTCACCGACGGACTACAACGAATGACGGCTCCTTTAAGGGACGTCATCCAAGATGGCGTCCCCTCAATTCCGATTGGCTGATAGGATTCTATCAGCCAATCGGAATTAAGGTAGGAAAAATCTGATTGGCTGATGGAATCAGCCAATCAGATTCAAGTTCAATCCGATTGGCTGATCCAATCAGCCAATCAGATTGAGCTCGCATTCTATTGGCTGATCGGAACAGCCAATAGAATGCGAGCTCAATCTGATTGGCTGATTCCATCAGCCAATCAGATTTTTCCTACCTTAATTCCGATTGGCTGATAGAATCCTATCAGCCAATCGGAATTGAGGGGACGCCATCTTGGATGACGTCCCTTAAAGGAGCCGTCATTCGTCGTAGTCCGTCGGTGAAGAAGGTGGTTCCGCGTCGGCGGAAGGAAGATTCAAGACCCGGCTTGGAAGATGACTTCGCCCGGATAGAAGACCTCTTCAGCGCCTCTTTGAAGATGACATCGGCCGGATCGAAGACTTCTTCAGCGCCGCCTGGATGATGACTTCATCGGATGGAAGATTTCTTCAGCGCCGCTTGGAGGATTAACTTCTTCCGCTCCGGATGTCCTCTTCAGTTCCATCGGTGGCTCGGCTGAGTGAAGACGACTCAAGGTAGGATGATCTTCAGGGGATTAGTGTTAGGTTTTTGTAAGGGGGGTTTGGGTTAGATTAGGGGTATGTGGGTGGTGGGTTTTAATGTTGGGGGGGGTTGTATTTTTCTTTTACAGGCAAAAGAGCTGAACTTTTTGGGGCATGCCCCCACAAATGGCCCTTTTAAGGGCTGGTAAGGTAAAAGAGCTTTGAAATTTATTTAATTTAGAATAGGGTAGGGATTTTTTTTATTTTGGGGGGGTTTGTTATTTTATTAGGGGGCTTAGATTAGGTGTAAGTAGCTTAAAATTGTTGTCATATTTTTAACATGTTTGTAACTTAATTTTTTATTTTTTGTAACTTAGCTTTTTTTATTTTTTGTACTTTAGTTAGTTTATGTAATTGTATTTAATTGTAGTTATTTGTAGGTAGTTTATTTAGTTAATTTAATGATAGTGTAGTATTAGGTTTAATTGTAACTTAGGTTAGGATTTATTTTACAGGTAATTTTGTATTTCTTTTAGCTAGGTAGTTATTAAATAGTTAATAACTATTTAATAACTATTCTAACTAGCTAAAATAAATTGTAAGTTACCTGTAAAATAAATATAAATCCTAAGATAGCTATAATATAATTAGTATTTATATTGTAGCTATATTAGGGTTTATTTTAAAGGTAAGTATTTAGTTTTAAATAGGATTCATTTAGTTAATAAGAGTTAATTTATTTAGATTTATTTAATTAATATTTAAGTTAGGGGGGCGTTAGGGTTAGGGTTAGACTTAGGTTTAGGGGTTAATAATTTTATTACAGTGGCGGCGGCGTAGTGGGGGGCAGGATAGGGGTTAATAAATTTATTATAGGTGGCGACGGTGTAGGGGGGGCAGGATAGGGGTTAATACATTTAATATAGGTTGCGGCGGGTTCATGGAGCGGCGGTTTAGGGGTTAATACATTTATTATAGTTGCGGTGGGCTCCGGGAGCGGCGGTTTAGGGGTTAATATGTATAGAGTAGCTTGCGGTGGGCTCCGGGAGCGGCGGTTTAGGGGGTAATAACTTTATGTAGTTGCGGCGGTGTAGGGGGGGTCAGATTAGCGGTGTTTAGACTCGGGGTACATGTTAGGGTGTTAGGTGTAGACAGCTCCCATAGGAATCAATGGGATGTCTGTCAGCAGCGAACTTGTACTTTCGCTATGGTCAGACTCCCATTGATTCCTATGGGATCCGCCGCCTCCAGGCTGGCGCTTTGAAAACCAGGTACGCTGGGCCGTAAAAGTGCCGAGCGTACCTGCTAGTTTTTTGATAACTAGCAAAAGTAGTGAGATTGTGCCGCACTTGTGTGCGGAACATCTGGAGTGACGTAAGAATCGATCTGTGTCGGACTGAGTCCGGCGGATCGAAGTTTACGTCACAAAATTCTACTTTTGCCGGTCTCGAGCCTTTGATAACTAAGGCGAATCAGCCTCGCCACAAATACGCTGCGGAATTCCAGCGTATTTGAGGTTGACGGCTTGATAACTAGGCCCCTATATGTATATAGTGTAAATATATTATTATTATTCTGAGCAAGAATAATATGCGAATATAACATGTAATCAGGGTATCATATGTATTTATTTGCAAACAATGGATATTTTAAGAGCTGGGCCAGTTTTCTCTCTGCACCTGTGTAACCCTTCCTAATTGCAGTCTAGTTTGAAACACCACCCCTACACAGGTGTTATTAAATGGGCTGACATATAAGATGCCATTTCTTAATGAAAATAAAATACAAGAGAAGGAAGAAAAACACTAAAAATATCATGACATTAAAGAGGTGATTTTAATTTTAGATGTATCTTATTCATGACAGTTTAATGTTAGGTGGACTATCCCTTTAAGCTATCATCTTAAGATTATATTGAATCAAACAGCAATCGATTTTTAAAATCATTATCAAACATATTATACTGTGTGTCCTAATGTCATCATCAATGTTTAACTTTAATACTAATTTCACATATACATACTTTTAAAGTATAATACACAATGTAATAAATGGCACTTACAAGTTCTGCTGAGTGATCAATGACACAAGTTTCGAGCAATTTGATTTGTTAGTGATAGTATATAATGTATATTTATATCAGATTGGCTGATGTCATAAATCATGTGATTATGCATTTCCCAATCAAAAGTGGTGGAAAATTTCACTAGCTGGCTGATCGGAACAGCCAATAGAATGCAAGCTCAATCTGATTGGCTGATTGGATCAGCCAATCGGATTGAACTTGAATCTGATTGGCTGATTGGTGTGAATCTTATGATACATTTTCCTGGTGACAGGCTTTCGTGCCTGTATTAAGGTATCAATGACTGACTCGAAGAAGCCACGCTTTGATAAAATCAAGCGTTCAATCTCCATGCAGTCAGTCTCAGAGAAATTAGATTTGGATGGTGGAAAGGACCCTGAAGTAGAAGGTCCTGTCTTAGAATCAGAGTCCATGGTGGAAAGGATGACATGTCCACTAGACCTGCATACCAGGTCCTGCGTGGCCACACAGGCGCTATTAAAATCACTGATGCTCTCTCCTGCTTGATTTTGGCAATCAGTCGAGGGAGCAGAGAAAACGGTGGAAACACATAAGCCAGGTTGAAAGACCAGGGCGCTGCTAGAGTATCTATCAGCGTCGCCTTGGGATCCCTGGACCTGGATCCGTAACAAGGAAGCTTGGCGTTCTGTCGAGACGCCATGAGATCCAGTTCTGGTTTGCCCCAACGATGAATCAATTGTGCAAACACCTCCGGATGGAGTTCCCACTCCCCCGGATGAAAAGTCTGTCGACTTAGAAAATCCACCTCCCAGTTCTCTACACCTGGGATATGGATAGCTGATAGGTGGCAAGAGTGAATCTCTGCCCAGTGAATTATTTTTGAGACTTCTAACATCGCTAGGGAACTTCTTGATGGTTGATGTAAGCCACAATCGTGATGTTGTCCGACTGAAATCTGATGTACCTCAGAGTTGCTAACTGAGGCCAAGCCTGAAGAGCATTGAATATCGCTCTCAGTTCCAGAATATTTATTGGAAGGAGTGTCTCCTCCTGAGTCCACGATCCCTGAGCCTTCAGGGAGTTCCAGACTGCACCCCAACCTAGAAGGCTGGCATCTGTTGTTACAATTGTCCAATCTGGCCTGCGAAAGGTCATACTTTTGGACAGATGGACCCGAGATAGCCACCAGAGAAGAGAATCCCTGGTCTCTTGATCCAGATTTAGTAGAGGGGACAAATCTGTGTAATCCCCGTTCCACTGACTGAGCATGGATAGTTGCAGCGGTCTGAGATGTAAGTGTGCAAACAGCACTATGTCCATTGCCGCTACCATTAAGCCGATTACTTCCATGCACTGAGCCACCGAAGGGCGCGGAATGGAATGAAGAACACGGCAGGAATTTAGAAGCTTTGATAACCTGGACTCCGTCAGGTAAATTTTCATTTCTACAGAATCTATCAGAGTCCCTAGGAAGGAAACTCTTGTGAGTGGGGATAGAGAACTCTTTTCCTCGTTCACTTTCCACCCATGCGACCTCAGAAATGCCAGTACTATGTCCGTATGAGACTTGGCAATTTGGAAGTTTGATGCCTGTATCAGGATGTCGTCTAAATAAGGGGCCACTGATATGCCCCGCGGCCTTAGGACCGCCAGAAGCGACCCTAGAACCTTCGTGAAGATTCTTGGGGCTGTAGCTAATCCAAAAGGAAGAGCTACGAACTGGTAATGCCTGTCCAGAAAGGCAAACCTGAGAAACCGATGATGATCTTTGTGTATCGGAATATGAAGATAAGCATCCTTTAGATCCACTGTAGTCATATATTGACCCTCCTGGATCATAGGTAGGATGGTACGAATAGTTTCCATCTTGAATGATGGAACTCTGAGGAATTTGTTTAAGATCTTTAGATCCAAAATTGGTCTGAAGGTTCCCTCTTTTTTGGGAACCACAAACAGATTTGAGTAAAAACCCTGTCCCTATTCCTCCTTTGGAACTGGATGGATCACTCCCATAACTAGGAGGTCTCGTACACAGTGTAAGAATGCCTCTCTCTTTATCTGGTTTGCAGATAATTGTGAAAGGTGATATCTCCCTTTTGGGGGGAAGCTTTGAAGTCCAGAAGATATCCCTGGGATATAATTTCCATCGACCATGGATCCTGAACATCTCTTGCCCACTCCTGGGCGAAGAGTGAGAGTCTGCCCCCTACTAGATCCGTTACCGGATAGGGGGCCGTTTCTTCATGCTGTCTTAGAGGCAGCAGCAGGCTTTTTGGCCTGCTTACCTTTGTTCCAGGTCTGGTTTGGCCTCCAGACCGTCTTGGACTGAGCAAAAGTTTTCTCTTGTTTTGCATTAGAGGAAGTTGATGCCGCACTTGCCTTGAAGTTTTGAAAGGCACGAAAATTAGACTGTTTGGCCCTTGATTTGGACCTGTCCTGAGGAAGGGCATGACCTTTTCCTCCAGTGATATCAGCAATAATCTCCTTCAAACCAGGCCAGAATAGGGTCTGCCCCTTGAAGGGAATGTTAAGCAGCTTAGATTTGAAGTCACGTCAGCTGACCATGATTTAAGCCATAGCGCCCTACGCGCCTGTATAGCAAAACCAGAATTCTTAGCCGTTAGTTTAGTCAAATGAACAATGGCACCAGAAACAAAAGAATTGGCTAGCTTAAGTGCTCTAAGTTTGCCAAGTATGTCATCCAATGGAGTCGCTACCTGTAAAGCCTCTTCCAGAGACTCAAACCAGAACGCCGCAGCAGCAGTGACAGGAGCAATGCATGCAAGGGGCTGTAGGATAAAACCTTGTTGAATAAACATTTTCTTAAGGTAACCTTCTAATTTTTTATCCATTGGATCTGAAAAAGCACAACTGTCCTCAACAGGGATAGTAGTACGCTTTGCTAGAGTAGAAACTGCTCCCTCCACCTTAGGGACTGTCTGCCATAAGTCCCGTGTGGTGGCGTCTATAGGAAACATTTTTCTAAAAATAGGAGGTGGTGAGAACGGCACACCTGGCCTATCCCATTCCTTAGTAATAATTTCTGTAAACCTTTTAGGTATTGGAAAAACATCAGTACACACCGGCACTGCAAAGAATTTATCCAGTCTACACAATTTCTCTGGCACTGCAATTGTGTCACAGTCATTCAGAGCAGCTAAAACCTCCCTGAGCAATACGCGGAGGTGTTCAAGCTTAAATTTAAATGTAGAAATATCAGAATCAGGTATCTTTCCTAAGTCAGAAATATCACCCACAGACTGAAGCTCTCCTTCCTCAGCTTCTGCATATTGTGAGGCAGTATCAGACATGGTTCTTAAAGCGTCAGTATGCTCTGCATTTCGTCTAACCCCAGAGCTATCTCGCTTACCTCTAAATTCAGGTAGTCTGGCTAATACCGCTGACAGTGTATTATCCATGACTGCCGCCATGTCTTGTAAAGTAATCGCTATGGGAGCCCTAGATGTACTTGGCGCCATTTGAGCGTGAGTCCCTTGAGCGGGAGTCAAAGGATCTAACACGTGGGGAGAGTTAGTCGGCATAACTTCCCCCTCATCAGATTCCTCTGGTGATAAATTTTTTAAAGACAGAATATGATCTTTATTGTTTAAAGTGAAATCAGTACATTTGGTACACATTCTAAGAGGGGGTTCCACCATGGCTTTTAAACATAATGAACAAGGAGTTTCCTCTATGTCAGACATGTTTGTACAGACTAGCAATGAGACTAGCAAGCTTGGAAAACACTTTAAATCAAGTTAACAAGCAAATATAAAAAATGGTACTGTGCCTTTAAGAGAAACAAATGTTGTAAAAATTTGAAAAAGAGTGAAAAAAGGCAGTAAATCAAACAAAATTTTTACAGTGTATATAATAAGCTAACAGAGCATTGCACCCACTTGCAAATAGATGATTAACCACTTAGTTCAAAAAACAGATCAAAAAAACGACATAGACGTTTTTTAACAGTCACAATCAACTGCCACAGCACTGCTGTGGCCCTACCTTCCCCAATAAACGACTTTAGGCCCTTTTGATATGTCCTGTAGCATTCAGGGGACTTCTGAGGAAAACTGGATGTCTCAGTGTGTAATTTTAACTGCGCAAAAAAGCGCTAAAATAGGCCCCTCCCACTCATACTACAACAGGCAAAATAAAGCCAGCCATGTAGAAAAAACTTTTGATTGAAGAAAATAAACTAACTATTTTTCACCACTCTCTCTTACTACCTCCATGCGTGTTGAGAGTTGCAAGAGAATGACTGGATATGGCAGTTAGGGGAGGAGCTATATAACAGCTCTGCTGTGGGTGTCCTCTTGCAACTTCCTGTTGGGAATGAGAATATCCCACAAGTAATGGATGATCCGTGGACTGGATACACCTTACAAGAGAAAAGCCCTTTTAAGGGCTGGTAATACAGCTGTTAACTTTTGTAATTTAGATTAGGGTAGGGAATTTTTTTTATTTTGGGGGCTTTGTTATTTTATTAGGGGGCTTAGAGTAGGTGTAATTAGCTTAAAATTCTTGTAATCTTTTTTTATTTTTTGTAATTTAGTGTTTGTTTTTTGTAATTTAGTTTAGTTTATTTAATTGTAGGTAATTGTAGGTAATTTATTTAATGATAGTGTAGTGTTAGGTTTAATTGTAACTTAGGTTAGGATTTATTTTACAGGTAATTTTGTAATTATTTTAACTAGGTAGCGCTATTAAATAGTAAATAACTATTTAATAGCTATTGTACCTAGTTAAAATAAATACAAAGCTGCCTGTAAAATATATATAAATCCTAAAATAGCTACAATATAATTATTCGTTATATTGTAGCTATATTAGGGTTTATTTTACAGGTAAGTATTTAGTTTTAAATAGGAATACTTTAGTTAATAAGATTTAATTTATTTCGTTAGATTAAAATTATATTTAAGTTGGGGGGGGGGGTGTTAGGGTTAGGGTTAGACTTAGCTTTAAGGGTTACTACATTTATTAGAGTAGCGGCGAGGTCCGGTCGGCAGATTAGGGGTTAATACTTGAAGTTAGGTGGCGGCTATTTATTATAGGGTTTGCGAGGCGGGAGTGCGGCGGTTTAGGGGTTAATAACTTTATTAGAGTAGCAGCGAGGTCCGGTTGGCAGATTAGGGGTTAATAGGTGTAGGTAAGGTAGCGGGGACGTTGGGGGGGCAGATTAGGGGTTAATAAATATAATATAGGTGTCGGCGATGTTAGGGGCAGCAGATTAGGGGTTCATAGGGATAATGTAGGTGGCGGCGGTGTGCGGTCGGCAGATTAGGGGTTAAAAAAATGTATTATAGTGGCGGCGATGTGGGGGGACCTCGGTTTAGGGGTACATAGGTAGTTTATGGGTGTTAGTGTACTTTAGAGCACTGTAGTTAAGAGCTTTATAAACCTGCGTTAGCCCAGAAAGCTCTTAACTACAGCCTTTCCATGGGCGGTAGGAGTTTTGTCGGTAGAGTTGTAACGCTCACTTCAGACAAGACTCTAAATACCGGGATTAGGAAGATCCCATTAAAAAGATAGGATACGCAATTGGCGTAAGGGGATCTGCGGTATGGAAAAGTCGCGGCTTGAAAGTGAGCGTTAGACCTTTACCTACACGACTCTAAATACCAGCGGGCGGCCAAAAGCAGCGTTAGGATCCCTTAACGGTGCTTTTGACGGCTACCGCAGAACTCTAAATCTAGGCGATATTATTTAGATAATGAACATGCGTCTTTGTTGTCTGTGTGATTTAGAAAGAGTATACAATTGTAATCAACTTTCTAATTTACTGTACATAAATATGTAATAAGCTTCATTCTCTTGCAGCATCTATTATAACATTTTTGGGTTTTCAGACTCCCATTGATTTCTATGGCATTCGCGGCCTCAAGGGTGGCGGTTTGAACAATAGGTATGCTGCGGCGGAAAAGACACAAGCTTACCTGTTGAATGTTTGATAAATTGGGAAGAGGGTCAAATAGAGTCGAATGTAAATTCGAAACATCTAGAATGACGCAGGCATCACTAAATAAACATATAAACCTATTAACCCCTAAACTTCCGGCCCCCCACATTGTTGCTACTAAATAAACCTATTAACCCCTAAACCACCAGCCCCCCCACATTGCAAAACACTAAATTAAACTATTTACCCCTAAACCTAACACCCCTCTAACTTTAAATTAAAATTACAATATAACTATCTTAAAATAAATACCTGTGAAATAAAAAAACCTTAAGTTTAAACTATAAATTAACCTAACATAATTATTCTAATAAAATTAAAAAAAAATACCAATTAAAAAATTTAAATTACAAATTTTCAAAAAACCTAACACTATGAAAAAAATTAAAAAAGCTAAAAATAATAAACACTAAATTACGTAAAATAAAAAACACTAAGGTTACAAAAAATAATAAACTAAATTATCAAAAATAAAAACAATTACACCTAATCTAATAGCCCTAAAAAATAAAAAAAAGCCCCACCCAAAATAAAAATACCCCCTAGCCTACAATAAACTACCAATAGCCCTTAAAAGGGCCTTTTGTAGGGCATTGCCCTAAGTTAAACAGCTCTTTTACCTGTAAAAAACAAATACAAAGTCCCCCCAACAGTAAAACCCACCACCCAACCAACCCCCCAAAATAAAAAAACCTAAGCTACCCATTGATTTGTATGGGCAAAAAAAAGCCCAAAGCACAAAGCCCTAATTTTAAAAAAAATTACCCAAAATTAAAAATAAATAAATAACACTAACCCCATAAAATCTACTCACGGTTCCTGAAGTCCAGACATCCAGGCGGCAATATTTTCATCCATCCTGGGAACGTCTTATATTTTCATCCTGGCGGCGTGGAGCGAAGCCATCCTGGAAGTCAAAGACATCCTGCGCAGAGCTTCCTCTTCATACACCTCCGTACACTGAAGTTAAATGCAAGGTAGCCGTTTCAAAATGGCGTACCTTGCATTCTTATTGGCTGATTTGATTCTTCAAATTCAAATCAGCCAATAGGATTTCATTAGCTCTCATGCTATTGGCTGTTTTGAACAGTGAATATGATTTCAGAAGCTCTCATCCTATTGACTGATTTGAATTTGAAGAGGATACAATTTTGAATCATTTAACATTTAAGTGATATTACACAGGGGTGTACTCACTTATGTTGTATACTGTATATCTGAAACAGGAGAGAAACAAGAGCACAAACTCAATTCAAGGAAGTTTTATTACAATCAGATGTAGAAAGCCCGTCCGCTAGACGGGGGAAACGCGTTGAGGTTACCATATATGTTTGAGTGCATCTGAGACTCTAAATACTATCCAGTCATTACAGGCCAGAGAGTACATCTGTGGGTTCCGGACTTTACCTGGTGGGATGTGGTGAATATATCCGGTATACACTGCTGTTCCTGTTCGTCTGCATATTTATTACGTGCCTTTTTACTATGTGCATCTTATAAGTGCATTTTTTTACATTGCGCTGTGTTTTTACATCTGATTGTAATAAAAATTCCTTGAATCGAGTTTGCGCTCTTGTTTCTCTCCTGTTTCTTATGTGCATGTTGGCTGATGCGAGAAGAACTCAGCATCATTTGAGCCGCATCTTGGATACCGTAGTTGACACGGAGTGACGTCACTACCTGATCTCCGTGTGTTTGAACTGAGAGCCGTGGAGACCATAAGGAACGGATTCATGTGAGAAAGCTCCCATCTCCCTGTAAGTGCAAATATCTGATAGCCGACCCAGGCTGCACTTTACGATCGAACTGTATGGTGAGAGACATTGTTTGCTCTGACATCCTGGTTGTATCTCACAATCGGACTTTTGCCTGAACATTTTTTATGTTACCACAGTAGTTTGTTTACGCCGTTTTTAGGAGGCAATTGTTACCACCACTGGTTGTTGCTAATATTATACTGCTTATCTGACGGGTTTCTTTATATATAGCTTTGTTCTATATGTCTGAATGAGGGTTTTTTAGTGCAGAAGGTTCTTTTTCTGGTTCATACTGTATATCTGATTTTAAAATATATATCTATACCTATACATCTATATGAATATATAAAGGTATAGATATATACAGATATAGGAATATATATTTTAAAATAGTAAGAACATTTCCTCCTATGTGAAGAACATTGGAATGTAAAATATTTACAGTAAATACACAGTAAAACACATTGGGCCAGATTACAAGGGGATCGCTATTTAATGCTTCTGCTTGAGCATTAACTTCACTAAAAGTAAACTTTTTCTCCACATCGGGTTGCACTCATATTATTGAAAGTAAAAAGTTATTGCTCACACACTTACACAATGTGCACAAAAAGCCAAAGTTCGAATATCACACATGCGATAACCTATTAACCCATAGAAGTCAATGGGAAAAAAAATATAAAAATAAGTGAAAATAACCTGTTAAAACCTAAAATTCAACTATTTTTGGTTTTATATATATATATATATATATATATATATATAATTATATTTATATTCATTATGTGTTATTTATGAGTTGTAACGTCTAAACCTATTTTGTGTTATTTATGAATTTTAGGTTTTAACAGGTTATTTTCACTTATTTTTATAATAATTTTTTTTATATAATCGCTTTTTTGCGTAGGGAAAGGTAGTATATACTGTTATGGCTCTCTTTATGTATACGGATTGTACTAATCTGTTTAAATGAGTTTAGACACTGAATACATTTTATCATTATTTTTGTATTAATTTATAATCGAAATATGCATATATCGTTTTTAATGAGTAGCTAATCTGAATTATTGATATCATGGTTTATAATATATCTGCGTATATTTAAGTCATGCATTAAGGTTTCTTAAATTTGTTGTTATTGAATAACCTGATATCTGACTTCTCGATTACAACTTAGTAAGCAGCCCGCACACCACTTTGTGCATTTATTACCCATCCACAACAGGAGACAAACTTCCTTGAAATACAATCAGACTCCAAGATCTTGGTTAATGCACCAGCAACACACGGCTACTGGGCGGGCATGTTGTTTAATGACGTACCACATATGAAATGCGAATGGGCGGAGCTACGAGAGGTAGAAGAGGAACCTCACCGGAAGACACAGCTGATCCAAAGGTCTTGACAAAGTCTGCGGAGGTCAGACGAAACACGTAGACGGATCGGTCTACAGTTATTCTGGCGACATACCAAATAGCATTACTACAAGATTGCCCAGTTGCTTTAAATGGATCACCCAAAGCGGATAAGAGCAGTGCCGAAAGCCTGGAGTGCTGCTGGGACCCGTATATTGATTTGAACTGAGTTTTGAATAAAAAAACAATCTAGAATAAAACGTTAAAATCAAGGCGATTTTAACGTTTTATTCTAGTAAGTGCAATAAATTGTGTGCTCAAAATAAATCTTTTAAGGTTTCAATTTGAATCTTGGTTGCGCTTCTTTGTACTTATATCCCTAGAGTTCCTTTTTCCCTGAGTACTCCTTAGTGCTCTGAACGTTTGGAAGCTGCACCAATGATTCTATAAAGAGGAGAGGTATCCAGTTCTAGGAAGCTAAGATTCTACATCTAATAGCTGTGACACACTGCAAGCGATGTGGCGCAAGGCAAAGCAGCTGCTTCGCACCGCGTTGCATCGCTTCTGAAGTTTAAATATTTAATCTCTGCGCGCTCAGCTATGCGAACTGACACAGCAGAGTGCTCAGAGATGAAAAGGCAGGACACACTGAGCGCGCACATCCGCATCTACACACTGCGCGCAGCTCTCCTTGCAGTGTGTCACAGCCTTAAGTAAATTACCTACACTCCTTGAGGCACGTCTGTTGTTTTATGAAAGTAGGTCTTCATCCTAAAATCTATACACCAGGACCGATAGAGTGATGGCTCGTCTGAGTGGGACAGTCCGGTCTGTATTTTAATACACTCAAGACTGTTTAATTGATCTTCATATGTATATTGGGATTGAGTGGGCATCTGTCTACTACAATCTATTTGATAACTATTTTTGATTTCTTCTTTATTTGCACTTCTCCATTGCGCAGTTTTGAAATTGTATTTGTTGAATCCCCACACTCAAATTTAGAAAAAATATGTAATCCATCAAATTATGGTCGGGATAAAAGCATGAGATTAAAATACTTCATCTCATAAAAGTATAACAACAGAAATTATTGCATAGGCAAGCGGAGTTACTTGCCTAGATGTGCTTATTGCCTTTGCAATAATTTCTGTTGTTTTATACATATATATATATATATATATATATATGTATGTGTGTGTGTATATATATATATATATATATATACTATATATATATATATGTATACATGTGTATGTAAGTGTTTATATGTGTACACATGTATATATATACAGTATATATATATATATATATATATATATATATATATATATATATATATATAGTTAACATGGATGATTGGCACCAGAATTAATCAGACCCAGTTCTTACACAATTGCTATTATCAAGAACTTGGCAAATATGCAGTGCAACAGAGGTATAACCCTAAAATATTAAACAAGAAAAAGAAATAAACCATCAGAGGGTGGCAATAAATAATATATACCCTCCACTGGGGGTTAAAAGTATACCCTTATCTGGCACTAAGGCCCCTATTTATCAAAGGTCTTGCGGACCTGATTCGACAGTGCGGATCAGGTCCGCAAGACCTCGCTAAATGCGGAGAGCAATACGCTCTCTGCATTTAACATTGCACCAGCAGCTCACAAGAGCTGCTGGTGCAATGCCGCCCCCTGCTGACTCGCGGCCAGCTGATTGGCCGCCACCAGGGAGGTGTCAATCAACCCGATCGTACTCAGAGCAGGCGGACAGGGTTATGGAGCAGCCGTCTTTAGACCGCTGCTTCATAACTTGTGTTTCTGGCGAGTCTTCAGACTCACCAGAAACACGGCCCTTCAAGCTCCGTACGGAGCTTGATAAATATGGGCCTAAAACTATATAAGGTCATATAAAAAAAAGTGGAAAAACACCATTAATGATTGCATTATAACACACCATTTAATAATTGTGCATATCCATTATTGCAATTCCATACTTTTTGCAAAGTCAAACCTATTTAGTTACAAAAATAAGCCACATTAGCAGTATTAGAACTTTAGTCCCAGCAGATAATTAAGGGTACCCTTTTAAGTAGAGATTCAGGGAGATCCCTATGGTGTAGTTGGACCCATTCACCGGTTCCGGGTTATTTCCTCCCACAGCTATGTCCCAATGTTACAATTCAAATCCACAGGCATTTAAGGAAATTACTTGGTGTAGAGTAGAACCCCATTAGTAAGCAAGCAAGGTTAAAGTTAAAGCAGTCTCCCCCATGTTAATACACAGTCTGTTGTTAGCTTAGGTATAGGGAGGGTAAGTTGTCAGCACTTCACACTCCCTCCAGATATTCGAACTTGATGAACGTTCTGTCCATAGATGGGGCTCAGTCTGTAACTCACCTTACCCTCCTATTGTCACTTAACATGATTCCGGTGTAAAGTTGACGGCGGGGGCCGGTTGCTATTTGCAAACCTTTTGCTTACCAGTTTAGATCTGTATGGGTATCAAACGCTTTCTGTATAGTTCCTTTTGCCAATCACCTGGTTGCGATGTTTGCAGGGTTTAACCGGTGTTGTCTGCTGCGGTAAAGTGTAGTTGCCTTTCTACGCACGTTTCACCCTAAAGGCTCAGGGCTTCTTCCGGCTTAATCTGATGGCGTCACTGTGTATCAACACCCTTTTTGATCCATATGACTCCGCCTTCTTTTTCCGGGTGAATTCAATAGAAACATTCTATATACATAGAATACATATACCGCTCGTGGCTTCAAAAGCAATTAAAGAGCTGAAAAAAGATACATCAATAGTTATCAAGCCATCGGATAAGGGGGGCAATGTAGTAATTCAAAATAATAAAGATTATGTAAGCGAGTGTAATAAACAGCTAGGGGATAAAACCCATTACAAGCGTCTGAAATACAACTCTACTGAAGACTATAAATTGGAACTTATAAAAATTCTAAAAAATGGTTGTGATGAAGGGTTAATTAACAAAAGGGAATTTGATTATTTAAATAAAAAATTCCCTATCACCGCAACATTTTATACAATCTCAAAAATTCACAAGAAGGTATTTACTGTACCAGGAAGACCAATAATTGCTGGTATAAACTAATTAACTGAAAATATTTCTGAGTATGTGGACTATTGCCTAAGACCTTTTTTGAGTTCCTTACCCTCTTATATACAAGACACATTAGATGTGTTAAAAAAGCTTAATGGTACCCATGTTAACAATGACACTATCTTGTTGACTATTGCTGTTGAACAACTCTATTCTTCAATTCCTCATGAAAAAGGAATCAACCAAATTAAAAGATTCTTAGCTGAAAGAGGAACGAAATACAATAAACATACAGAATTTTTGTTAGAGTTGTTAAGGTTAATTCTGAACCATCATTTCTTTGTGTTTCAACAAAAATATTACAAGCAAGTACTTGGCACAGCAATGGGCACTTGCTGTGCCCCTACTTATGCCTGTTTGTGTCTAGGAGTCTGGGAACAAGACATTGTACTCAATGCATCCAACCTCGATCTGGGCAATATTAGTTTATGGCTCAGATTTATTGATGACATTGTGATGTTTTGGGAGGGAACTGTAGAACAATTGACAGATTTCATGGACAGATTGAATAAAAATGACTTAAATTTTAAATTTACTTATTCCTGGAATAGAACTGAGGTGGACTTCTTAGATCTAAAAATAAAAAAGTGATACTGAAATCACCACAGAAACATTTAGAAAGAGCACAGCTGGAAATACAATACTCCATGCTGACAGTCACCACTTACCACGCCTATTAAAAAATATACCTCAGGGCCAATACTTGAGGCACCGTAGGAATTGCACTAATATTAACAACTTTAAAACTGAAGCCAAAGCTGTTCAGTTAAGATTTAAAGAAAGAGGCTATTCTCAAAAAATACTAAAGAAAGCTTTCTGTAAAGCACTGGATAGCCTACTCTATAACCCAAAGGTAAGCAATGATAATAATTGTATTCACTTCATAAGTACATTTAATGAGCAATGGTACAGTTTGGCATCTATTTTAAGAAAACATTGGCATGTATTAACCCTAGATAAATCAATAGAACAGATGGTAGGGGCAAGACCAAATTTAACAGCCAAGAGAGCTCCAAACTTAAAGGACAAACTTGTAAGCAGTCTGTTCAAAGGACCAGGACTGCAAAATATGGTTAAATAAATATAAAAAGAGAGATGGTACCTTTGGATGCATAAAATGCTCAGTCTGTGATAATCTGTTAAGGGGAAATAAGTTCTGTGACACTACAGGTAAAATACACAAAGTAAAAGGACATATAACATGTAAAACAGAAGGAGTAATATATATGCTTCAATGTAACTAATCCAAATATTACGTAGGGAAAACCTATCATGAACTTATAGAAAGAATCAAGGAACATAAAAGAGATATAAAAAATAAATATATAAAGACAAGTAGTGTAGCAAGATATTTTTATTTTCATCACAATAGTGATGAAGAGAGTTTACAATTCAGAGGCCTGGAACGAGTGCAGTTGAATGAAAGAGGTGGCAACCTGGATAAATTATTATGACAAAAGGAATGTAACTGGATATTTAATCTAGGCTCTTTAAAACCTAATGGTATGAATGAGGAATTGAACTTTGCTTCATTCCTAGGTTGTTAACTGTACAATCCTCATTTATGGACAAATAGTGTCAAAATATCCCTAAATGTATTTGTTATTTAAAACACAGCCAAAATTATTGTATACACATAACTATATATATATATATATATATATATACAGGGCCGCCATCAGGGGGTGACAGGGGTGACTCCTGTCAGGGGCCCAATGAGCCAGGGGGGCCCCATGAGGCAAGAACTAAAAAAAAAAAAAAAAAAAAAAAATTTTTTTTTTTTTTTTTTTTTTAAATTTGGGCAGCCACCAGTGGGTACTACAGCAGAGTGCTAATTGAGCATGGGAAATGATATTACAAGGAGTAAAGTATTAACATTTGAGAGGATTTCTTAGTGTGCACTAAACCACTATGCGCAGTGTGAGACAGACTTGGCACTTTGTACAGTGTGTGCCTGAGTCAGAGGGCAGATCACTTTCATTTGCAGAGGAGGTAGGACTTACTTAGCAAATGTTTTTTATTTCTTTGTGCAATTTTGGATTGTAACTTCAGTGTGGTAGTAGATGTTTGGTGGGGCTAAACATATAATATATAATTCCAGTTTACTGCCCCTTTATGCAAGGACTTTCCAGATGCAAGGAGGCATTTTATCTAAGATTTTTACATCTGCATGAAATTTTATACTCTCAGACTAAGATTGCTCAGTGTTTGAAATGAGACAGGTTAGCTTAAAACTGTTCAGTTTATACTACAGCTGACTTAATTTTGAACTACATACCAACAAGCCTAAATCCTGCATTTAACCAGATCTAATGGTATGAGTACCACAGCTTATGGTCCCACCAAGACCATATAGAGTACAGCATTTTCAAAATCCATAAGTACAGCTGACAGCTGGGAAAATTTGTACACTATATTTGAAGTTGGGGAAAAAAACAAACAAACATATGTCAACCTTTTAAAGGTACTTTTCTTCATCTAGCCATCTACCCAGCTCATTAATGTACAATTTTGCATTCACAGAATTATTTTTGTTTGCACATTTACAAATATGATTCTTTAAAAAGTGATCTCTTAATTTCTAAAAAATTATTTATCATGCATGTCACACACTGTTGATTTAGGGGATGCAAGGTGCATACATGTTTCCTCCTGTGAGTGTTTCTGTGGGTGTCTGTGTTTATGTCTTTGTGCTTTGGTTTGTGTCTCTATGAGTTTGTATGTATTTTTTATCTGTGGGTCTCTCTGTGAGGGTGGGTGTGTATGTCTTTGTGCATTTTCTCTGGATGTCTGTGAGCGTGTGTGCATATGTCTTTGAGCTTTTTCTGTGGGTGTCTCTGTGAGGGTGTGTGTATGTTTGTCTTTGTGTATTTTCTATGGATGCCTCTGTGAGGGTGGGTGTGTATGTCTGTTTTCTGTGGATGTCTCTGTGAGGGTGTGTGTTTTATGTGGGTGTCTCTGTGAGGGTGTGTGGATGTCTTTGTGTGTTTTCTGTGAATATCTCAGTGAGAGTGTGTGTATGTATGTCTTTGTGTGTTTTTTATGTGGTTGTCTCTGTGTGTGTGTGTGTGTGTATGTCTTTGTGTGTTTTCTGTGGGTGTCTGTGTGTGTGTGTATGTCTTTGTGTGTTTTCTGAGGCTGTCTCTGTTGATGTTTCCTTGGGTGTATGTGCAAGTTTGAGTTTGTGTGTGTGTGTGTGTCCATTGTCTGTTCCTTTTTAGGACATTTTGACCTTACTACTAATTATTCACATATTTCTACAGACTTTGAGACTAACAAGACCTTTCCGGAAGTAACCAATCCATCATTTAACCTTTAAATTATTATTTAGGCAGTTCAGGGCCCTTCCTTTCAGCCACTGCATGCTGTTGTCATAATTTAGTTATCTTCCTTTACGAAAAGATAATCAGAACTCCATATTTTGTTTTCTAAATCTCCTTTTTTTTACAAAACTGTAGTTTACCTCATTACTTGTCAGGCCAATTTAAACAAGTGCTGAGTGTTTGGGTGTCTGTGTCTGTGTGTGTTTCTTTGTGTGTCTGCTAGAGTGTCTATATGTGAATCCTTATGTGTGAGTGTGTTTGTGTGTTTCAGTGTATGAGTGTGTCTGTGTATGTTACTACCTTTACAACATTTCCAAGTTTAAATAGACAATTAAAGGGACACTGAACCCACATTTTTTCTTTCATGATTCAGATAGAGCATGCAATTTTAAGCAACTTTCTAATTTACTCCAATTATCAATTTTTCTTCGTTCTCTTGCTATCTTTATTTTAAAAAGAAGGCATCTAAGCTTTTTTATTAGTTCAGAACTCTGGATAGCACTTTTTGATTGGTTGATGAATTTATCCACCAATCAGCAAGAGCAACCCAGGTTGTTCACCAAAAATGGGCCGGAATCTAAACTTACATTCTTGCATTTCAAATAAAGATACCAAGAGAATGAAGAAAATTTGATAATAGGAGTAAATTAGAAAGTTGCTTAACATTTCATGCTCTATCTGAATCACAAAATAAAAAAATTGGGTTCAGTGTCCCTTTAAGAATAAAGTGCATATACGTTTTAGTCACTTCGTCAAAAATGGCACATGTCAAAGGAGGGGGGGGGGGCCCTGATCAATGGTTGAGTCAGGGGCCCCAAAATTTCTAGTGGCGGCCCTGTATATATATATATATATATATATATATATATATATATATATAGTGTTTACAATATGCTGACTTATTGTGCTATATTATGTAAATAATTAGAAATGGTTAAAATCAAACAAGCCACAATAGAAGCCACGAGCGGTATATGTATTCTATGTAAATAGAATGTTTCTATTGAATGCTGGATGTTATAAAATTTAACCAGAAAAAGAAGACGGAGTCATATGGATCAAAAAGGGCGTCGATACACAGTTACGGTCAGACTAAGCCGGAAGAAGCCCCGAGCCTTTAGGGGTGAAACGTGGGTAGCAAGGCAGCTACACTTTATAGCAGCAGACAACACCGGTTAAACCCTGCAAACATCGCAACCAGGTGATATTCAAAAGGAACTATACAGAAAGCGTTTAATACCATAGGGATCTAAACTGGTAAGCAAAAGGTTTGCAAATACCAACCGGGCCCCCACCATCAACTTTACACCGGAGTCATGTTGAGTGACAATAGGAGGGTAAGGTGAGTTACAGACTGAGCCCCATCTACGGACAGAACGTTCGTAAAGTTTGAATATCTGGAGGGAGCGTGAAGTGCTGACAACTTACCCTGCCTATACCTAAGCTAACAACAGACTGTGAGTTAACATGGGGGAGACTGCTTTAACTTTAATCTTGCTTGCTTACTAACGGGGTTCTACTCTACACCAAGTAATTTCCTTAAATGCCTGTGGATGTGAATTATAATAACATTGGGACATACCTGTGGGAGGAAATAACCCGGAACTGGTGAATGGGTGCAACTACACAATAGGGATCTCCCTGAATCTCTACTTAAAAGGATACCCTTAATTATCTGCTGGGACTAAAGTTCTGATACCGCTAATGTGGCTTATTTTTGTAACTAAATAGGTTTGCATTTGCAAACAGTCGGCTAGATTACGAGTCTTGCGTTATGAGCTATGCGGTGATACCGTGCAGTTTTTTCTGACCACTCACTTTCCTACAGCGCTGGTATTACAGGTTTTTACAAACCCGGCGTTACAATGCAAGAAGTGAGCGTAGAGCAAAATTGAGCTCCATACCGCACTCAAATACCAGCTCTGCTTAAGTCAGCGGTGAGCTGGTCGCACGTGCTCTTGCACGATTTCCCCATAGACATCAATGGGGAGAGCCGGCTGAGAAAAAGTCTAACAACTGCAAAAAAGCAGCGTAAAACTCAGTAATGCAGCCCCATTGATTCCTATGGGGAAACACATTTTATGCTTACACCTAACACCCTAACATGAACCTCGAGTCTAAACACCCCTAATCGTACACTTATTAACCCCTAATCTTCCACCCCCGACATCGCCGACACCTGCATTATACTTATTAACCCCTTATCTGCCGCTCCAGACATCGCCGCCACCTACATTATACTTATTAACCCATAATCTGCTGCCCCCAACATCGCCGACACCTACATTATATTTATTAACCCCTAATCTCCCGCCCCCAATGTCGCCACAACCTACCTACATTTTTTAACCCCTAATCTGCCGTCCCGAACGTCGCTGACACTATATTATATTTATTAACCCCTAAATCTAACCCTAACACCCCCTAACTTAAATATAATTTAAATAAATCTAAATAAAATTACTATCATTAACTAAATTATTCCTATTTAAAACTAAATATTTACCTATAAAATAAACTCTAAGCTAGCTACAATATAACTAATAGTTACATTGTATCTAGCTTAGGGTTTATTTTTATTTTACAGGCAAGTTTGTATTTATTTTAACTAGGTAGAATAGTTACTAAATAGTTATTAAAAAGGGCATTTAGCTCTATTGCTGCCCAAAGCCCTAACCTAAAAAATAAACCCACCCAATACACCCTTAAAAAATCCTAACACTAACCCCTGAAGATTCACTTACCGGGAGAAGTCTTCATCCAAGCGGCAAGATGTCCTCAACGAAGCCGGCAGAAGTGGTCCTCCAGACGGGCAGAAGTCTTCATCCAGATGGCATCTTCTATCTTCATCCTTCCGACACAGAGCAGGTCCATCTTCAAGACATCCAGTGCGGAGCATCCTCTTTAAACGACGTCTTCTTCGGAATGAATATCTCTTTAAGTGACGTCATCCAAGATGGCGTCCCTTAGATTCCGATTGGCTGATAGAATTCTATCAGCCAATCGGAAATTAAGGTAGAAAAAATCCTATTGGCTGATGCAATCAGCCAATAGGACTGAACTTCAATCCTATTGGCTGATGCAATCAGCCAATAGGACTGAACTTCAATCCTATTGGCTGATCCAATCAGCCAATAGGATTGAGCTTGCATTCTATTGGCTGATTGGAAAAGCCAATAGAATGCCAGTTAGTGTTAGGATTTTTTAAGGGTGTATTTAATGTAGGGAATTGATTTAATGTAACTTAGGTTAGGTTTTATTTTACAGATAAATTTGAATTTATTTTAGCTAGGTAGTTATTAAATAGTTAATAACTATTTTTAATAACTATTCTATCTAGTTAAAATAAATACAAACTTGCCTGTAAAATAAAAATAAACCCTAAGCCAGATACAGTGTAACTATTAGTTATATTGTAGCTAGCTTAGGGTTTATTTTATAGGTTAGTATTTAGTATTAAATAGGAACAATTTAGGTAATGATAGTAATTTTATTTAGCTTTATTTAAATTATATTTAAGTTAGGGGGTGATAGGGTTAGACTTAGGTTTAAAGGGTTAATAAATTTAGAATAGTGGCGGCGACGTTGGGGATGGAAGATTAGGGGTTAATAAATTTAGGTAGGTGGCGGTGATGTTGGGGGCATCATATTAGGGGTTAATAAATATAATGTAGGTGGCGGCGATGTCTGGAGTGGAAGATTAGGGGTTAATAAGTATAATGTAGATGGCGGCGATGTTAGGGGCGGCAGATTAGGGGTTAATAATAATAATAATAACTAGTGTTCAAAGCAGCTCTTGTATTTTGTGCGGTATGGAGCTCATCGCCACCATATCACATGCACAAGGCGGCTTTTCAAAAACTCATAATGGCAGCGCTATGGAGGGTGAAATAACGTTTGTTTCGCACCCTCTATAGCGTAAAACTCGTAATCTAGGTGATTATGAGATTATAATATATATACTTGCATTGGCCCCACTAACATCCTCTTCCACCCCTTCCTACTAGCGCCCCCTATGGTAATTCCAGTACCCCCTTCCAACTCTTGTGCCCTTTAGTATCCCCTTCAGTAATCCCACCGACCCCCAGCGGGCAGTAATGCTCACTTTGGGAACCACTGATGTAAACTTTTAGATGTTTTGTAAAATATATGTTTAAACATCAATAACATATAGGTGTAAATAATTGGCCTAAACTATGGAATATAAACTTGATTCTAAAGAATATAGTCTATAACCAAACAAAAAAAACAAACAGTTATATATGATTTAATAAATGACAGTAATGTCCATTTAAATTGTACAGGACACTTTTATGTCTTTATCTACTACTGTAACATTGTCCAACTGAAAAAGGATGAACTATTCCTGCCTGAAGCTGGGACAACTCTGTAGAACTCTGAATATTGCACAGAGTTCCAGGATGGTGATTGGTAACCTCCCCTCCTGAGGAGACCAAAATCCCAGCACTCTCAGAGACCTCAGACTTCTCCACATCCTCTTAGACTGGTGTATGTTGTGATCACAGACTAGCCAAAGTAAGAAGTGCTGGTGGGCACAAAAAGCATATGGTGATCTAGCTTTTTCTTCTTTTAAATATGGATATGTGATTTTATGGATAATGACTTTATGTTTTTATGCCACCAATAAAAGTTAAGTTTAGTCTGTTCATGAAGAAGTGTAGGGACACCTTTTTATTTCAATTTCTCTGGGCAAGGGACTGGTAGGTCTTTCACCACTTCAAGGGCTGTTTTGTCTTCTAATCTAGAAATATTGTTTGGAACATATCTTCATAATTTCCATTCCATTTCCAAATAGAAACAATGGAAGAAGCCTGAGATAAAACCTGGCAAAAGGAACTGCATCTGAAGCAGCCACTATGAGAACAATAACTTCCATGTCTTGAGCTACACAAGGATGGGGAGGTTAAGGTGTTGAAGAACTCTTTTGCAGATTTATGAGCTTTTTAGCAGATTGATGCTCCAACCAGGACAGTGTCTGTGTGTTACACAGCCCACTGATGAGAGGGTTCAAACAACATGATGTCATCTAGGTATACTACTGAGATGCCTTGACCCCACACCACCATGAGTAAGGCCCCAGACCTTGGTAAATATCTTGGGGGCTATGGCAATACCAAACAGAAGCTCCATAAACTGGTAACGGCTGTTGTGAATGGGAATATAAATATAAGCATTGCTGTAGTCAATGGTAGATATAAATTGACCCTCCTGCATTAAAGGAAGAAGAGTGTGAATAGTCTGCATCTTTAAGGTGGGAACATTCAGAAATGTGTTCAACATTTTAAGATCCAAAATAGACCAAAGGTGCCATCTTTTTGGAACTATATAGATGCTGAAAAAGAACATGAGGTTCTGTTCTGTTTCAGGACCTGTGGTTACCCTCTCTGTTTCTAAATCCACTACACAAGCCAGGAAGGCTTTGTCTTTTAAAAGATCTCTGAGAACTTGAGACAGAAAAAATCTTTCAAGGGAAGCTCAGGATCTTAAACTGATTTGTACCCTTGACAATTTCCAAAACTCAAGGCTCTGCAACAGATCTCTCCCAATCCTCCCAAAACAGTTTCAATCTGCCCCCTTGCTAGAAGCTTTTCTTGAGTGGGGCCACACCTTCATGCAGACTTGGAGGTGGGAGTGGACTTCTTGTCTTGCTTAAAATTAAACCAGACAATGGGGCCTATTTATTAAAGGTCTTGCGGACCTGATCCAACAGTGCGGATCAGGTCCGCAAGACCTCGCTGAACACGGAGAGCTGTCAGGGAGCTGTCAATCAACCCGATCGTACTCGATCGGGTTGATTTCGGGCGATTCCTGTCCGCCTGCTCAGAGCAGGTGGACAGGGTTATGAAGCAGCGGTCTTTAGACCGCTGCTTCATAACTTGTGTTTCTGGTGAGTCTGAAGACTCGCCAGAAACACAGGCCCACAAGCTCCATATGGAGCTTGATAAATGGGCCCCTATGTGCTCGTTTCCATTGAGCCGGTAAAAATGGAGCTGTAAGCTACCGAAGTAGCCCATAGCTAAAAGTAGTTTACCGCTTGATTTTAGTACCAAGTTTCAATTGAAATATTTTGCGCAATGCATGCAGCAAGCCTTTTTTTGTATGTGTAAGTTAACGTTTTGTTAACGCTTTCATGCGATGTCGTATTTCTCAAAAATCATGAGATAATAAGTGTGTTGCTATGGTAACCAGACCTTAGATTATAAATGAATGTTTAGTGCCTGCACGCCATGTGGCCTATTTATCAAAGCATCAACTATGTTGCATTCGCCGGCGTCAATACGCTCTCCAGATATCACCAGACATCGCTGCCGCGGACCTGAATACGATCTCCTTATTTATCAAAAAAGTTGTCAAAACCCCGCGCATCAAGTACAGTGCGAAGAGCATCGGACTGGTGTTAACTAACAGTCATCGATGTTACGGTTATTCAGGTTTTTCCCAACTTTATTTATACCATTTCATTACTGTCCATGAACAAGCACATTTCTCTAAAGCTAATCTTTTATTTTTCAACTGTTAATGTCCACGAAATAGATTGATTTATACCTCAACAAACAATATCTCATAGAAAGTTATTTTTATATTGATTTGTTATATGATACTTTCAGAGATGTGTATTTGTATGTATTTGTATATATTTGTGTATTTGTATTTCTAGGAGTCATATTTTTATTTATTTTTTTAATTATTATTAATGCTTGCATTTGTACATATATCCTTGCACATATTTGTGTACGGACCCCTCACATTTTTGTAAATATTTTATTATATCTTTTCATGTGACAACACTGAATAAATGACACTTTGCTACAATGTAAAGTAGTGAGTGTACAGCCTGTAAAACAGTGTAAATTTGCTGTACCCTCAAAATAACTCAACACATAGCCAATAATGTCTAAACCGTTGGCAACAAAAGTGAGTACACCCCTAAGTGGAAATGTCCAAATTGGGCCCAATTAGCCATTTTCCCCTCCTGGTTTCATATGATTTATTAGTGTTACAATGTCTCAGGTGTGAATGGGGAGCAGGTGTGTTAAATTTGGTGTTATCGCTCTCACACTCTCTCATACTTGTCTCTGGAAGTTCAACATGGCACCTCACGGCAAAGAACTCTCTGAGGATCTGAAAAAAAGAATTGTTGCTCTACATAAAGATGGCCTAGGCTATAAGAAGATTGCCATGACCCTGAAACTGAGATGCAGCACAGTGCGCAAGACCATACAGCGGTTTCACAGGACATGTTCCACTCAGAATATGCCTCGCCATGGTCGACCAGAGTTGAGTGCATGTGCTCAGCGTCACATCCAGTGGTTGTCTTTGCGAAATAGACGTATGAGTGCTGCCAGCTTTGCTGCAGAGGTTGAAGGGGTAGGGGGTCAGTTTGTCAGTGCTCAGATCATATGCTGCACACTGCATCAAATTGGTCTGCATGGCTGTCGTCCCAGAAGGAAGCCTCTGCTAAAGATGATGCACAAGGAAGACCGCAAAAAGTTTGCTGAAGACAAGCAGACTAAGGACATTGATTACTGGAACCATTTCCTGTGGTCCAATGAGACCAAGTTAAACTTATTTGGTTCAGATGGTGTCAAGCTTGTGAGGCGGAAACCAGGTGAGGAGTACAAAGACAAGTGTGTCTTGCCTACAGTCAAGCATGGTGGGGGGAGTGTCATGGTCTGGGCCTGCATGAGTGCTGCCGTCACTGGGGAGCTACAGTTCATTGAGGGAACCATGAATGCCAACATGTACTGTGACATACTGAAGCAGAGACTGGGCCGCAGGGCAGTATTCCAACATGATAATGACCCCAAACACACCTCCAAGACGACCACTGCCTTGCTAAAGAAGCTGAGGGTAAAGGTGATGGACTGGCCAAGCATGTTTCCAGACCTAAACCCTATTTAGCATCTATGGGGCATCCTCAAACGAAAGGTGGGGGAGCGCAAGGTCTCTAACATCCACCAGCTCTGTGATGTCATTATGGAGGAGTGGAAGAGGACTCCAATGGCATCCTGTGAAGCTCAGGTGATCTCCATGCCCAAGAGGGTTAAGGCAGTGCTGGAAAATAACAGTGGCCACACAAAATATTGACACTTTGGGCCCTATTTGGACATTTCCACTTAGGGGTGTACTCATTGTTGTTGCCAACGGTTTAGACATTAATGGCTGTGTGTTGAGTTATTTTGAGGGGACAGCAAATTTACACTGTTACACAGCCTGTACACTCACTATTTTACATTGTAGCAAAGTATCATTTCTTCAGTGTTGTCACATGAAAAGATATAATAAAATATTTACAAAAATGTGAGGGGTCCATACTCACTTTTGTGAGATACTGTATATATATATATATATATATATATATATATATATATATATATGTGTGTGTGTGTGTGTGTGTTATGTCAGAAATCTTTTGCAAACATATTTACATGTCCCTAAGTTCCTTTTTTGTTATAAACAATGTTGTCTGTCATATCTCTATGTTTATTTATACCCCTATATGTATATATTGTAAATATACAGGGAGTGCAGAATTATTAGGCAAGTTGTATTTTTGAGGATTAATTTTATTATTGAACAACAACCATGTTCTCAATGAACCCAAAAAACTCATTAATATCAAAGCTGAATATTTTTGGAAGTAGTTTTTAGTTTGTTTTTAGTTTTAGCTATTTTAGGGGGATATCTGTGTGTGCAGGTGACTATTACTGTGCATAATTATTAGGCAACTTAACAAAAAACAAATATATACCCATTTCAATTATTTATTTTTACCAGTGAAACCAATATAACATCTCAACATTCACAAATATACATTTCTGACATTCAAAAACAAAACAAAAACAAATCAGTGACTAATATAGCCACCTTTCTTTGCAAGGACACTCAAAAGCCTGCCATCCATGGATTCTGTCAGTGTTTGGAACCACTGCCTGTAGAACCTTTCTCCCAAAAATAGCCTCCGAAGAAGCAAAAGTATCAAATTTGTAAAATTTTGAAAAGGTATGAAGCGAAGACCAAGTCGCCGCCTTGCAAATCTGTTCAACAGAAGCTTCATTTTTAAAGGCCCAGGTGGAAGCCACAGCTCTAGTAGAATGAGCTGTAATCCTTTCAGGGGGCTGCTGTCCAGTAGTCTCATAGGCTAAGCGTATTACGCTCCGAAGCCCAAAAGAAAGAGAGGTTGCAAAGCTTTTTGACCTCTCCTCTGTCCAGAGTAAACAACAAACAGTGTAGATGTTTGGCGAAAATCTTTAGTAGCTTGTAAGTAAAACTTCAAAGCACGGACCACGTCCAGATTATGTAAAAGACGTTCCTTCTTTGAAGAAGGATTAGGACACAATGATGGAACAACAATCTCTTGATTGATATTCTTGTTAGAAACTACCTTAGGTAAAAACCCAGGTTTTGTACGCAGAACTACTTTATCTGAATGGAAAATCAGATAAGGAGAATCACATTGTAAAGCAGATAACTCAGAGACTCTAGCCATCAAAAACAGAACTTTCCAAGACAAAAGTTTAATATCAATGGAATGAAGGGGTTCAAACGGAACCCCTTGAAGAACTTTAAGAACCAAGTTTAAGCTCCATGGGGGAGCAACAGGTTTAAACACAGGCTTGATTCTAACCAAAGCCTGACAAAAAGCTTGAACGTCTGGAACTTCAGTCAGACGCTTGTGCAAAAGAATAGACAGAGCAGAAATCTGTCCCTTTAAAGAACTAGCTGATAATCCTTTTTCCAAACCCTCTTGGAGAAAGGACAATATCCTAGGAATCCTAACCTTACTCCATGAGTAATTCTTGGATTCACACCAATAAAGGTATTTACGCCATATCTTATGGTAGATTTTCCTGGTGACAGGCTTTCGTGCCTGTATTAGGGTATCAATAACTGACTCGGAGAAGCCACGCTTTGATAAAATCAAGCGTTCAATCTCCATGCAGTCAGTCTCAGAGAAATTAGATTCGGATGATTGAAAGGACCTTGTAGTAGAAGGTCTTGTCTCAGAGGCAGGGTCCATGGTGGAAAGGATGACATGTCCACTAGGTCTGCATACCAGGTCCTGCGTGGCCACGCAGGCGCTATCAAGATCACTGATGCCCTCTCCTGTTTGATTTTGGCAATCAGTCGAGGGAGCAGAGGAAACGGTGGAAACACATAAGCCAGGTTGAAGAACCAAGGCGCTGCTAGAGCATCTATCAGTGCCGCTTCTGGGTCCCTGGACCTGGATCCGTAACAAGGAAGCTTGGCGTTCTGGCGAGACGCCATGAGATCCAGTTCTGGTTTGCCCCAACGATGAACCAATTGAGCAAACACCTCCGGATGGAGTTCCCACTCCCCCGGATGAAAAGTCTGACGACTTAGAAAATCCACCTCCCAGTTCTCTACACCTGGGATATGGATTGCTGATAGGTGGCAAGAGTCAGTCTCTGCCCAGCGAATTATCTTGGAGACTTCCAGCATCCCTAGGGAACTCCAGGTTCCCCCTTGATGGTTGATGTAAGCCACAGTCGTGATGTTGTCCGACTGAAATCTGATGAACCTCAGGGTTGCTAACTGAGGCCAAGCTAGAAGAGCATTGAATATTGCTCTTAACTCCAGAATATTTATTGGGAGGAGTTTCTCCTCCTGAGTCCACAATCCCTGAGCCTTCAGGGAATTCCAGACTGCACCCCAACCTAGAAGGCTGGCATCTGTTGTTACAATTGTCCAATCTGGCCTGCGAAAGGTCATACCTTTGGACAGATGGACCTGAGATAGCCACCAGAGAAGAGAATCTCTGGTCTCTTGATCCAGATTTAGCAGAGGGGACAAATCTGTGTAATCCCCATTCCACTGACTGAGATGTAGGCGCGCAAATGGCACTATGTCCATCGCCGCTACCATTAAGCCGATTACTTCCATACACTGAGCCACCGAAGGGCACAGAATAGAATGAAGAACACGGCAAGATTTTAGAAGCTTTGATAACCTGGATTCTGTCAGGTAAATCTTCAATTCTACAGAATCTATCAGAGTTCCTAGGAAGACTCTTGTGAGTGGGGATAGAGAACTCTTTTCCTCGTTCACCTTCCTCCCATGTGACCTGAGAAATGCCAGAACTATGTCCGTATGTGACTTGGCAATCTGAAAGCTTGACGCCTGTATCAGGATGTCGTCCAGATAAGGGGCCACTGATATACCTCACGGTCTTAGAACCGCCAGAAGCGATCCCAGAACCTTTGTAAAGATTCTTGGAGCTGTAGCTAACCCGAAGGGAAGAGCCACAAATTGGTAATGCCTGTCCAGAAAGGCAAACCTTAGGAACTGATGATGATCTTTGTGAATCGGTATGTGAAGGTAAGCATCCTTCAAATCCACTGTGGTCATGTACTGACCCTCCTGGATCATAGGTAGGATGGTCCGAATAGTTTCCATTTTGAACGATGGAACTCTGAGGAATTTGTTTAAGATCTTTAGATCCAAAATGGGTCTGAAGGTTCCCTCTTTTTTGGGAACCACAAACAGATTTGAATAAAAACCCTGTCCCTGTTCCGTCTGTGGAACTGGACAGATCACTCCCATAATTAGGAGGTCTTGCACACAGCGTAAGAATGCCTTTTTCTTTATCTGGTTTACAGATAATCTCGAAAGGTGAAATCTCCCTTGAGGGGGGGAAGCTTTGAAGTCCAGAAGATATCCCTGAGATATGATCTCCAACGCCCAGGGATCCTGAACATCTCTTGCCCACGCCTGGGCGAAGAGAGAAAGTCTGCCCCCTACTAGATCTGTTACCGGATAGGGGGCCGTTCCTTCATGCTGTCTTAGAGGCAGCAGCAGGCTTTCTGGCCTGCTTGCCCTTGTTCCAGGACTGGATAGGTTTCCAGCCCGGCTTGGATTGAGCAAAAGTTCCCTCTTGTTTTGTAGCAGAGGAAGTTGATGCTGCACCTGCCTTGAAGTTTCGAAAGGCACGAAAATTAGACTGTTTGGCCTATGATTTGGCCCTGTCCTGAGGAAGGGCATGACCCTTACCTCCAGTAATGTCAGCAATAATTTCCTTCAAACCAGGTCCGAATAGGGTCTGCCCCTTGAAGGGAATGTTAAGTAATTTAGACTTTGAAGTCACGTCAGCTGACCAAGATTTAAGCCATAGCGCCCTACGCGCCTGGATGGCGAATCCAGAATTCTTAGCCGTTAGTTTAGTCAAATGAACAATGGCATCAGAAACAAAAGAATTAGCTAGCTTAAGTGTTCTAAGCTTGTCAAGTATTTCAGTCAATGGAGTAGCTGTCTGAAAGGCCTCTTCCAGAGACTCAAACCAGAACGCCGCAGGAGCAGTGACAGGCGCAATGCATGCAAGGGGCTGCAGGATAAAACCTTATTGAATAAACATTTTCTTAAGGTAACCTTCTAATCTTTTATCCATTGGATCTGAAAAAGCACAACTGTCCTCGACAGGGATAGTGGTACGCTTTGCTAAAGTAGAAACTGCTCCCTCCACCTTAGGGACCGTCTGCCATAAGTCCCGTGTGGTGGCGTCTATTGGAAACATTTTTCTAAAAATAGGAGGGGGGGGGAATCGGCACACCGGGTCTATCCCACTCCTTATTAATAATTTCTGTAAACCTTTTAGGTATTGGAAAAACATCAGTACACACCGGCACTGCATAGTATTTATCCAGTCTATACAATTTCTCTGGCACTGCAATTGTGTCACAGTCATTCAGAAGAGCTAACACCTCCCCAAGCAATACACGGAGGTTCTCAAGCTTAAATTTAAAGGTAGAAATATCTGAATCAGGATTCCCTGAATCAGAAATGTCACCCACAGACTGAAGCTCTCCTTACTCAGCTTCTGCATATTGTGACGCAGTATCAGACATGGGCCTTAAAGCATCTGCGCGCTCTGTACTACGTCTAACCCCAGAGCTATCGCGCTTTCCTCTGAATTCAGGCAGTCTGGCTAATACCGCTGACAGGGTATTATCCATGATTGCCGCCATGTCCTGCAAAGTAATCGCTATGGGCGTCTTTGATGTACTTGGCGCCATTTTAGCGTGAGTCCCTTGAGCGGGAGTCAAAGGGTCCGACACATGGGGAGAGTTAGTCGGCATAACTTCCCCCTCGTCAGAATCCTCTTGTGATAATTCTTTTAAAGACAACAGCTGATCTTTATTGTTTAAAGTGAAATCAATACATTTAGTACACATTCTCCTATGGGGTTCCACCATGGCTTTTAAACATAATGAACAAGGAGTTTCCTCTATGTCAGACATGTTTACACAGACTAGCAATGAGACTAGCAAGGAAAACACTTTAAATCAAGTTAAACAAGCAATATAAAAAACGTTACTGTGCCTTTAAGAGAAACAAATCTTGCCAAAATTTGAAATAACAGTGAAAAAAGGCAGTTAAACTAACGAAATTTTTACAGTGTATGTAACAAGTTAGCAGAGCATTGCACCCACTTGCAAATGGATGATTAACCCCTTAATACAAAAAACGGATTAACAAAACGAAAAAACGTTTTTAAACAGTCACAACAACTGCCACAGCTCCACTGTGGCTTTACCTTCCTCAATACACGACTTTTGAAGCCTTTTGAGCCCTTCAGAGATGTCCTATAGCATGCAGGGGACTGCTGAGGGAAGCTGAATGTCTCTGTCTGTAATTTTAACTGCGCAAAAAAAAAACGCTAAAATAGGCCCCTCCCACTCATATTTCAACAGTGGAAAGCCTCAGGAAACTGTTTCTAGGCAAAAATCAAGCCAGCCATGTGGAAAAAACTAGGCCCCAATAAGTTTTATCACCAAAGCATATATAAAAACGATTAAACATGCCAGCAAACATTTTATATTGCACATTAATCAGAGTATATACCTCTGATAGCAAGCCTGATACTAGTCCCTATTAAATCACTGTATTTAGGCTTAACTTACATTAATCCGGTATCAGCAGCATTTTCTAGCAATTCCATCCCTAGAAAAACTTAAACTGCACATACCTTATTGCAGGATACCCTGCACGCCATTCTCCCTCTGAAGTTACCTCACTCCTCAGACATATGTGAGAACAGCAGTGGATCTTAGTTACTTCTGCTAAGATCATAGAAAAACTCAGGCAGATTCTTCTTCTAAATGCTGCCTGAGATAAAATAGTACAACTCCGGTACCATTTAAAAACAATAAACTTTTGATTGAAGAAAAACTAACTATATTACACCACTTTCCTCTTACTACCTCCAGCTATGTTGAGAGTTGCAAGAGAATGACTGGGTATGGCAGTTAGGGGAGGAGCTATATAGCAGCTCTGCTGTGGGTGATCCTCTTGCAACTTCCTGTTGGGAAGGAGAATATCCCACAAGTAATGGATGATCCGTGGACTGGATACACCTTACAAGAGAAAAGGAAGTTAGCTATATTATGTTGTGTATTTCTTTCATTTTTATCTCTATATCTATTAAAACTTTGCACCAAATATGTAGAAATAATATTGCCCCCTTGCTTTGTAATGAGAGACAAAGTTGTAGCATAATCCATAAGTAGTAATGTATTTTTTATTTTTATCCCTATATCTACTAGTGCACCAAATGTGGAGCAATAATATTGTTTGATTTAGAAAGGGTATACAATTTTAATAAAGTTTCTAATTTACTTTTATTATGTAATATACTTCATTCTCTTGCAGCATCGAACATAAGCTTTCTGTGTTTTCAGACTACCATTGAGTTCTATGGCAAACCAGGTACGCTGAGTCGGAAAAGACGCGAGCGTAACTGTAGAAATTTTGATAACTTTGTGAGAGCTTCAAATAGTGTTGAATAGGAGGGCGAATGAACACGTTTCCGCACAAATTCCACGGGTTTTCAACTCGCATCGATCTGTGTCAGATTGAGATAGTGGGATTGTATGTTACGTCACAAATTTCAACATTTGCCGATCTTGAGGCTTTGATAACTACGGCGGATTAATCTCGCAACACGCAATTCCATCGTATTTTCAGTTGATGCTTTGATAAATAGGCCCCTAAACCTGTGATCGGCTAGAGAGGGAAAGACAAGGTATTCAGTTACAGTGTTAGGAGTTTGGTGTTTATCTGCTAGGTATAGTTATTTGTCCACCTAACAAATATTTAAAGAATTTATTTTAAATTAAAGGTATAGTAGAGTCAAAATTAAACATTAATGATTCAGATAGAACATGCAATTTTACACAACTTTCCATTGTATTATAAAATGTGCTTTGTTCTGTTGGTATCCTTTGTTGAAAAGCATATGTACATATTCTCAGCAACATTGGCTCACCAGATGTTTTCAGATGGCTCCCATTAGTGCATTGCTTCTCTTTCAACAAAGGATTCCAAGAGAATGAAGCACATTTGATAACAGAATTTGGAAAATTGTATGCTCTATCTGAATCATGAAAGAAAAACGTTTTATCTCCCTTTAAGGTCAGCCATTTTTTTTAAAATTTATTTTGATGTGTAATATTTAGTCCTAATTGGAGTTATGTGCTTGATTATATTTTTATATGTTAGTAACTATTGAAATATAGAACATAACTCCAACCTATCTGAGTATTACGTATAAAAATAAATTTAAAAAGAGAAAAGCTTGCATTGTTTTACAAACTTTAGGATGTCAATGAAAAAGTGGCCTATGAAAGCTTATTTTTCCTCTTCTACACATAGATGAAAGTGCCGTAATGTTTGAGTCTTTAATGACAGCACCCAACAGTGTTTTACCTGTTTGCACCTTGAACGGAAACCAGGTGTAAAATTTCTATTTTCGGTTTCTATTATTTTCTTTGGGACACGTAATTGTATTCGGCAGCCAGACCCCTGCTGCCATTGATGGTTGAAAAATGACCTTTTGGAAACTGACGGTAAGCGTAATTATCTTCTGAAAGCGTTTTTTTTTTTTTTTGTGGTTCAACGGAAATGAGCCAAATGTTTTGAACAGCCAATAGGATTTCCCTAGCTCTCATCCTATTGGCTGATTTGATGTTTCAAAATCAAACCAGCCAATAGGAATGCAAGGGACACAATTTTGAAAAGGCTTGCTTGCATTGAAGATTCAGTATACGGCGGCGACCGTATGAAGAGGATGCTTCCCCCCGGATGTCTTCAGGATGGACCCGCTCCACGCCGCCAGGATGAAGATAGAAGATGCCGCCTGGATGAAGATAGAAGACGTCGCCTGAATGGTTGAAGACCTCGCCGCCTGGATGTCGGGACTTCAGGAATTGTAAGTGGATCTTCGGGGGTTAGTGTTAGGATTTTTTAAACTTTTTTGGGTGGGTTTTTTTAGTTTAGGGTTTGGGCTTTTCTTAAAAGAGCTGAATGCCCTTTTCAGGGCAAGCAAAAGAGCTGAATGCCCTTTTAAGGGCAATGCCCATACAAATGCCCTTTTCAGGGCAATGGGTAGCTTAAGTTTTTGTTAGAGTTAGGTTTATTATTTTGGGGGGTTGGTTGGGTGGTGGGTTTTAACTGTTGGGGGGTCTGTGTTTTTTTTTTTTACAGGTAAAAGAACTGATTTCTTTGGGGCAATGCCCCACAAAAGGCCATTTTAAGGGCTAGTGGTAGCTTATTGTAGGCTAGGGTTTTTTTTTTTTAATTTTGGGTGGGCTTTTTTATTTTTATAGGGCTATTAGATTAGGTGTAATTCTTTTTTATTTTTGATAATTTCATTTGTTATTGTTCGTAATTTAGTGTTTGTTATTTTTTGTAATTTAGTATTTTTTATTTTTTGCAATTAGATGCTTTGTAATTTTTATAGTAGTGTTAGGATTTTTTTAATGTGTATTTTAGTTTTCTTTAATTGGTAGTTAGTTTAATAGTTATATTAGTTTAATTGTTAGTTTTTATTAAACTCGCAAGCATTTTAGCCTCACCGCAAAACACATAATGGCAGCGCTATGGAAGTCCCATAGTGTGTGGGACTGACGTTGCATTACAGGCTAAAAGGCTTGCAGTACAGCTATACCGGCAAGACATGTAATGGCTGCGTTGCAGTTTTAATGCTGAATTGACCATTTTTTCAGCGTTAAAAGATGAACGCACAACTCGTAATCTACCTGAATGTGTTTTACTGTGTATGTACTGTAAATATTTTACATTCCAATGTTCTTCTTATAGGGGAAAATATTATATGTATTTTTGAATATATATTCCTAATATTTCTGTATATTCATTTATCTATCTATCTATATAGGTACTTTTACAAAAAACACATCAGACATATATAGAAATAAATTATAAAAAAAAATAGAACATTATCTTCTAAGTGAAGAACATTGTATTGTAAAATATTCCCAACTACCTACGGGTTAGCGCTGTAGGTTTATCTCCTGTTGGATTAGCAAGTGAGCGATGTGTTATTTTTTTTTTATCTGCGCCCTACATTGAAGTCTATAGGGAGAAGAAGTTAGCACGGTCGCGATATCCAAAGTCCTGAAGTTATCCTGCGTTGGCTTTCGCTTGAGAGCAAACATTTTACTTTCAACTTGAAATATGCATGCTAAACTGCGCACGTTAAAAGTGGCTTACTGGCGGAGATTGCGCGCGAAAGTTCTAAATAGTGCGCCATTTGTAATCTGGCCCTCAGTGTTTAATGTCCCTTTAAAAGTATAACTTTAATATAATAAATAATATGTCACTGATGTACTTGACTTGTTACTTGTATAGCAGAAAACAAGAAACATTTGCTACACATACATGCATTTATATAGCACACATAAAACTTACTAATATGTGGTGCCCGCAGGAAAGAGGGATACATTTCAAGGTCACAATAAACCTAGTGATCTGAGGATCTGCTTCAGAACAACGTCATTACTAGTGAGACAGACGTACTACTCCTTTCCTCTATAAATCATATAAAGAAACACGTTAACATAACAAAAGCAGTCAAGCCCTTTATTTTCTTTAGACAACATTCTATTTCTTACATGAGGTTTGTAAACCGTGCACACAATGTATGTGCCTGCAATGAATTTTGAAGCTCTGTTTCCAGCAGGGGCACATCACATTCTCTTGAAATTCTACACACTAATAAAATTGTAACTAATTTACATCGGAGATGGGGAGTGAGTGGCAGCGGTTGCTATAGCTACCATCTCCCGGGCCCTAGCTACTAGCATCCGAGCACAGCTGAGAGCTCAGAAGATTGTAATCGTGCTGCAGCTCACGCGAGGCTGAGGCCAATTCATACTGGGCCCCTCAAACGTACAATATATACAGCACATTTTCCCCTATTATATCAGTGCGGACAGCTGTATTCTCTGGCATTGACACTGGCGTGGGCCTTTGCTCTACCGGCTTGAAAAAGGCCAATCCCAGGAAAAATGTCATGGAGTGAGATAACGAAATTCAGGCAACTCAGTTAATTGCAAACTGCGATGTGACAAATGGAATTATTTAAAGACAAAGGACAATAATTAAACTGCATGTGAATAGTGTGTCTATGTTCTTTTAAATACCAAAATCTACAGCAGTATAGTCCACATACGTCTCTTATAGGGGCCCATGTAAAAACATGTATTATGTATGTACTGCAATTCCCCCATTGGTGGGATATATGATTTGATTACCCAATCATTAGTGTAAAACAAATGCAATGGCGAATTCATCAAGCTCCTGAGCTGTATGCAGCTTTTCCGCACAAGCCATCAGGTCGTCGGAAACAGGAGTTAAGAAGCAGCGGTCTTAATACAACTGCTCCTTAAGTCGTCCGCTATCTCTGAGGCGGCAGCTGCAATGAGCCCGATCGCATACGATCGGGTTGATTGACACCCCCTGCTAACGGCCAATTGACTGAGAATGTGCAGGAGGCGGCATTGCACAAGCATTTCTAGTGAAATGCTTGGGCAATGATAAATGCCGACAGAGTATGCCATCTGCATTTATCGATGTGCGGCGGACATGATCCACTACAGCGGATCATGTCGGCTCACACTATAATAAATCGGCCCCCATATCTCTCACACAAAAGTTTTAAATGTTTAAGACTGAATTAATTTGTGTCTTGAATTCATCTCTCGTTAGTCCTGATTTATATTTGCCCATTATGTCTCTCGTAAACATGTTACTTGATCTGAGCAGTGAAACATAGAAAAGTATCCATGCACAGCTCTTATCAAATCACAAAGTCATAAACTCACTGTATTATATTCAGTGGATCTCTTTAAATATTCACTAAAGATTAGTAACAGTCTTTATAACTCTCACGTCCACCCAAGAGACTCAATTCTGAACTCAGAGGCAATAAGTGCTTGAGGCTGAGACTCTCAGCATCAATTACACTTACTGAACAGCACAAAGTCTGCTAACATTAAGATGTGAATATCTCCATAGTAATACCATTGTGGGCTTATTCTTCTGCCTTCTGGGTAAGTTGTATGCCTTAAAGGTTCCACTGGTGCAGTAAATGATATAGGCAAAGTAATGTATAGGCATAGGGCTAGAGACTTATATTCACGTAAAGGTTTCAAAATAAGAAAAACAAATAGTTGGCCAATTAGATTAAAGGGACACTGAACACATTTTTTTTCTTTCGTGATTCAGATAGAGCATGACATTTTAAGCAACTTTCTAATTTACTTCTATTATCAAATTTTCTTCATTCTCTTGGTATCTTTATTTGAAATGCAAGAATGTAAGTTTAGATGCCGGCCCATTTTTGTTGAACAACCTGGGTTGTTTTTGCTGATTGCTGGATAAATTCATCCACCAATAAAAAAGTGCTGTCCAGAGGCTGAACTAATAAAAAAGCTTAGATGCCTTCTTTTTCAAATAAAGTATACGCTGTCTGTATTTATCATTGCATAAGCAGTTCCGGTGAACTACTTGTGCAATGCCGCCCCCAGTTATGGAGCAGAGGTCTTAAGACCGCTGCTTCATAACTGCTGTTTTCAGGGAGCCTAAAGGCTTGTACAGAAATAGGGGTATCAAGCTCCATTCGGAGCTTAATAATTCGGCCCCTTCTTGTTAAGGTCTGGGTTGTTCACAATTAAATTAAAGGGACACTAAACCTAAATGTTTTCTTGATTCAGTGATTCAGATAGAGCATGCATTTTTAAGCAACTTTCTAATTTACTCCTATTATCATTTTTTCTTCGTTCTCTTGCTATCTTTATTTGAAAAAGAAGGCATCTAAGCTTTTTTGGGTTCAGCCTCTGGACAGCACTTTTTAATTGGTGGATAAATTTATCCACCAATCAGCAAGAACAACCCAGGTTGTTCACCAAAAATGTGCCGGCATCTAAACTTACATTCTTGCATTTCACATAAAGATACCAAGAGAATGAAAAACAATTGATAATAGGAGTAAATTAGAAAGTTGCTTAAAATGTCATGCTCTATCTGAATCATGAAAGAAAAAAATTGGGTTCAGTGTCCCTTTAACAATAAAAAAAGACAGGAAATTCCTTGTTTCTAATTTCACTAAAACTTGTTTTAAAATTTGGAGAGGTGCAAGTATTTGTTTTGTATTTCTATCACACAAACACTAAAAACAGGACCTTCCTTGGCCTTTGTACATTAGAGTTGGAACATAAACCCTAAAGTTAACAAATGCTTTTGCTGTTTGAATTTCCACGTCACGTCTTTTTAAAATGCATAAATAGGGCTAGATTACAAGTTGAGCAATACATATCGCTTGCGGGCAAACGATATTAGCGCTCCACTTTGTAATATCAGTGCACGATAATGTGCCCTGGTATTACAAGTTAATAGCAATACGAAGTGATCTTAATATGTGTACACTACCGGGACTCCTCGCTTATTGGTGCATGCTTACCTCAGCGTATTGGGACAAACAAGACACACCCTTTCAGTGACATCAACCTCGGGAGATGTTTAGATCTACGGGACGCCAAACTTGGAAGCCGACAAGCCCGGGCAGCTAGCTTGGATTAGAAGAGCGGCAGAGGGCACGGCCGTAATGGACACTGGATCGTATTCCCGCTTTGCTAAAAGAAAAAGAGGTGTCTGACCAAACACACGGAGGTATGTGTAGTAGCCCTTATCTATTGAGGAGCAATTTTACTCAGCTTGTGTGAACATAGTGTTCCAGGGACACGGGTCTCTGTCATCCGGCAGTGTAAGCTTTGGTAATTAAAATCCCTGTATATACACCAGTGCTTTCTTCTCCTCAGGATGCTTAAGATACTGTATACCGTACACAAGGTGCCATTGAGTTTCTGGATTAACACTACATATTTTGTCCCAATATGTTTGTATACACATGATTTATTGTGATACATATCTATGACGATTAGTGTAATATCACACATTCTCAGATCCTTTAATATGTGTATATACACATATTTACACATAAATATATATGTATATAAGCATATGCATATTTTTACATTGCGGCCTATGGGAACACACAGTTCCCATAGGGGTCAATTTATTAATTTGCGAGCGGACTTGATACGATGTAGCGTATCATGTCCGCTGCACATCGATAAATACCGACAGCAATGCCTGCAGTTTTGTGGCCGCTAGCAGGAGGTGTCAATCAACCCGATTGTATTAGACCCCAGTGACTGCAATGTAAGGCACTTTTCAGTGCCGTTTTTTTTCTAACACCTGCCGACTTTAAAGCCCCAAAACTGCCCAGTGCAGTTCTTTTTCATTAAAAAAGCTACTTTTTAAAAAAAAAAAAAAAAAATACAAAAATATAATGCCCTCTATTTTAAGGGCATTTGGGGCACTTTTAGAAAATTAACCAGAAATTGGATCTCTGGTTAAATTCCTGAGCGCTAATTGCTACAGCGAGCTTGCGGTAACAATAACCAGTCGCTTGTAATGGCTGGTTAATTATCTCAATTTGCCAGTTTGCGGAAGCGCAATAATTTAGCGCTCCACTTGCAATCTAGCCCATAATATTTATAAGTATCTGGAGAAAAAGAGTCTATAGTACCTTGTTTTTAGTGGTACATTCTACAGATCACTACTTGTATTCAGATTTATTGCTATATTAGCCACAATTATGTCATTTTAAAATCACTACTGAGTACATGAAAAATAACATTCCCTGGAATTATACAAAAGCCAGAGCATCTCAGTTAAAATGAATTGAATTGTACCAACATTTACAAAAATAAATAAATAAACCAAAAAAATTAATAAATACATAAGTGAATGGATTTTTACACTATGGGGCCGATTTATTAAGGGCTGAATGGCCCCTAATGCTGCTGTTTCCGCACGATCCTTCAGGCTCGCCGGAAACAGGAGTTAAGAAGCAGCGGTTTTAAGACCACTGCTCCTTAATTCGTACGCCACTTCTGAGGCGGCGTACAGCAATCAGCCTGATCACATATGATCGGGTGGATTGACACCCCCTGCGAGCGGCCGATTGGCCGTAATTGGGGGGGCATTGCACAAGCACAAGCGGATCATGTCCATCCGCACAGTAGTAAATCTACCCTTATATGTGCACCAGCATTTTGATATCTAATTTCTAAAGGAAACTGAATCAGTTCCTTTTGAACCTTGACATATCTCCTATTCACATACCATAGTAAATACAACATAGTAGTCTTTATTACACGTATTTTAAACATAGAGTTTATGGATCCACATTCTGCACCTGATCCTCTTCCCAAAATATGACATTTTACATATTTATATCAATGTCATTTAATTAAAAATCTTACACTTTATGTAAAAAGTAATTATTAACTACATTTTCTGAATTATGAAAGATTATGCTAATTAGCATGGTCAGTTTTCATGAAATGTGGCTGTTAGACAATGGGGTAGATTTATTAAGCAGCGGATGCTGCATCGACGCCCTACCAGAAATGCTTGTGCAATGTTAAATGCTGACAGTGTATGCTGTCAGCATTTAGCGAGGTCGAGCAGAATCATGTCTGCTCAACCTTTGGTAAATCTACCCCAATGTAGGCATTTGCCTAGGGGTGCTACTCTATGAGAGCCCCTCCCCAAATTTACTAACATATAAACACTTTCTTTGAATTATAGGCTCTCTAAAAATATATATTGTGAGCTGTAGGAGGGCTGCACCTGAGTTGCTGGGCGTTGGCTAAAGGTAAAGTGGTGCAGCTTAGTACACCCGACCAGATCACAGCAGACACTGTGTGATGTTAGAAAGTGTCTTCCACATGACTGAATGTTCTCTTCCCTCAGCAGAATCCCTGGAGTAACGTTTTTTTTTCCACCAGAGCTTGCAAGATACTTGCATACACTCATGCAACAAGAATAATTATTTAACAAACATACAAACACACATATAGTTGCAGACACATACACACACAGATTTGTATATACACACACACGGTCACATGCACACACACACACACACACACGGTCACATGCACACACACACGGTCACATGCACACACACACATGGTCACATGCACACACACACACAGTCACATGCACACACACACACAGTCACATGCACACACACACGGTCACATGCACACACACACACACACGGTCACATGCACACACACACACAGTCACATGCACACACACACACAGTCACATGCACACACACACACAGACAGTTACCTGTAAGCTCCATGGGCAGTCTCTATTATACCCCCTAGAATGTAAGCTCCTTGGGCAAAATCTCCCATTATATACCTGTATATTACTTCTATAATAACTAAGCTTCTAAATATAGCCACAAAAAATGTGCTGCCCCCTCCAATCTGCTGCCCTAGCCAAGTGCCTTGTTTGTCTAGACCACAATTTGCCCCTGCAATATTGTGGTCCACAGACTAAGGAGCTGAATTATCAAGCTCTGAATGGAGCTTGATGCCCCTGTTTCCATGCAAGCCTTCAGGCTCGCCGGAAACAGAAGTTAAGAAGCAGTGGTCTAAAGACCGCTGCTCCATAACTTGTCCACTGCCTCTGAGGCTGCAGTCTCCAATCCGCACGATCTTATACGATCGGGCTGATTGGCACCCCCTGCTAGCGTCCGATTGACCGCAAATCTGCAGGGGGTGGCATTGCACAAGCAGTTCACAAGAACTGCTTGTGCAATGATAAATGCCGACAGCGTATGCCCCCATGGCTGTACAACCATAAAACTGACACAAAATTAACGCTCATTTTTATTTGCTATTAAATTGTGTGTTTATGAATACATAAGTATTGTGATTAATTTGTACCATACGATGTAGCATTTCTCACTACTCTCTTAAAATCATGTCAATTTAGCAATTCCTTGTTTAAAAATAAAATGTTAACCATATAAACTAGATATATACTGTATATATATATATATACACACACACACACACAGCACTGAACTATTACTGTACACAGCAGCAGCTGATATACTCCCAGACCATTAGGGGCATGCTGTTACTAAGGAACAGTGCTTAATCAAGAATTATCAAGCTATCTCCTGGTCTCCTCTGTGCTCTATGCACGCTGGCTAGTCTCACTGAACAAATCAAGAAGTGAAAGTGAGCAACCTCTAGTGAAAAAATCTGACAAAACACAGGCTGCAGATTTCCATGCAGAATGTACGGATATGAAATCATTTGCTGCCTGTACAGGCACTTCCTTATCCGCCTGCAGTCCTGATGGGATGGGCATCAGATATGATCTGTGACACCTTGTGTAATCATTTCAAAAGAAAAGAGGGAGAGGGAAAGTAAAGTGTGTGCCCAGCTTGTTACAGAAGCAGTTCAGCAGCCACTGAGCTTCTCGTGTTATGTTGGTATCTGAAGATAAACTGAATACTTATGCTGCTACAAGGATAATATGCAGATGTTTAAACATATTCCTCCACTGATATTTTTATAATAAAACTATAAAGTATTTGTGCAAAAAGGCATCATTACAACACTTGGCAAAATGTATCACTACATCAGTCAAATGTATGGATGCTAAAAATGTCCTTTCAACCCACTAGGCTGCTAAAAGCATAAATAATATCAATAATATATATGAGGTTATGATTAACAAGAGATGCCATACAGATTTTAGCAACACAACCAGATTTTCAGCTTTGTTCTGTAACAATTGTACATATAAAAAGGGCATTGGCTCTAAAGGTTTACTTCACAGGTTTAAGGCCTCTTATAAGCGAATATGTGATTTTATTCTCATTAGATTTCAGGAGTGATTGCACAAACTGTAGTCACACTGGAGGTCAAGTTAGGAAAATAAAGTAAAGGGATATATATATATATATATATAGTATATATCATTTCTTTTTATGACTTTTTTTTAAACATAAGTTTAAACAAGATTTCTGCAAACTGATATTGTGAAGATATTAAAATATATGAAATGTTTGTTATTGTGAGACATTGGAAGTTTTTTGCCTGTAACTGGGCTATAGCAATACTGTACCTGTGTATAGTGTCCTAGTGTGATGCATATTATTGGCACTGCAGGAGATATCCTCATTTCCATACAACGGGGCCACTGCTCCATAACTTGTCCGCCTGCTCTGAGGATGCGGACAGAAATCAACGCGATCTAATACAATCGGGTTGATTGACACCCCCTGCTTTTTGATATCATTAAAAAGCCTAAAGAAGATTTAAACAGTAACATGGGTTTGTGTATAGCAGAAGTGTATCATTAGCTTACGGTATATGATCATGAGATGTACTGAAGCAAGTAATGTCATAGCATGAAATCACAAGGGCGCATGGCAAATTCTACTGAAGAAATTTTACCCTACTCAAAAGTTCCACATTTACATTGTTTGCCATAAAAAGTATTACCTTATTTAATGGCAATTGTGTGATAAAGCTAGCTCTGATTAAAGGGATATGAAACACACACGGCTAGATTACGAGTTTTGCGTTATGAGCTGTGCGGTACTAACTTGCACGTTATTCTCAACGCTCACTTACCTGCAGCGCTGGTATTACAGATATTTACAAACCCGGCGTTAACAGGCAAGAAGTGAGCGTAGAGCAAAATTGTGCTCCATACCGCACTCCAATACCATCGCTGCTTAAGTCAGCGGTGAGCTGGTTGTACGTGCTCGTGCACGATTTCCCCATAGACATTAATGGGGAGAGCCGGTTGAGAAAAAGTCTAACACCTGCAAAAAAGCAGCGTAAAACTCAGTAACGCAGCCCCATTGATTCCTATGGGGAAACACATTTTATGTTTACACCTAACACCCTAACATGAACCCCGAGTCTAATCACCCCTAATCTTACACTTATTAACCACTAATCTGCCGCCCCCAACATCGACCGCCACCTACATTATACTTATTAACCCCTAATCTGCTGCCCCAACATCGCGACACCTACATTATATTTATTAACCCTCAATCTCCCGCCCTCAATGTCGCCGCAACCTACCTACACTTATTAACCCCTAATCTGCCGCCCCCAATGTCGCTGCCACTATATTAAATGTATTAACCCCTAAATCTAAGTCTAACCCTAACACACTCTAACTTAAATATAATTTAAATAAATCTAAATAAAATTCCTATCATTAACTAAATTATTCCTATTTAAAACAAAATACTTACCTATAAAATAAACCCTACGCTAGCTACAATATAACTAATAGTCACATGGTATCTAGCTTAGGGTTTATTTTTATTTTACAGGCAAGTTTGTATTTATTTTAACTAGGTAGAATAGTTACTAAATAGTTTTTAACTATTTAATAACTACCTAGCTAAAATAAATACAAATTGACCTGTAAAATAAAACCTAACCTATGTTACAATAACACCTAACACTACACTACAATTAAATAAATTCTCTACATTAAGTACAATTAAATAAATTAAATAAAATTAGCTAAATTACAAAAAAAACTCCCACTAAATTACAGAAAATAAAAAAAAATTACAAGATCTTTAAACTAATTACACCTAATCTATTAGCCCTATCAAAATAAAAAAGCCCCCCCAAAATAAAAAAAAAACCCTAGCCTAAACTAAACTACCAATAGCCCTGAAAAGGGCCTTTCGCGGGGCATTGCCCCAAAGAAATCAGCTCTTTTACCTGTAAAAAAAAAACTACAAACAACCCTCCCCCAACAGTAAAACCCACCACCCACACAACCACCCCCCCAAATAAAAGCCTAACTAAAAAAACCTAAGCTCCCCATTGCCCTGAAAAGGGCATTTGGATGGGCATTGCCCTTAAAAGGGCATTTAGCTCTATTGCTGCCCAAAGCCCTAACCTAAAAATAAACCCAACCCAATACACCCTTAAAAAATCCTAAACTAACCCCCTAAGATTCACTAACCGGGAGAAGTCTTCATCCAAGCGGCAAGATGAGCTCAACGAAGCCGGCAGGAGTGGTCCTCCAGACGGGCAGAAGTATCTTCATCCTTCCGGCGCAGAGCTCCTCCATCTTCAAGACATCCGGCGCGGGGCATCCTCTTCTTCCTCCGACATCTTCTTCTGGAATGACGGTACCTTTAAATGATGTCATCCAAGATGGCGTCCCTTAGATTCCGATTGGCTGATAGAATTCTATCAGCCAATTGGAATTAAGGTTGAAAAAATCTTATTGGCTGATTGGATCCTATTGGCTGATTCTTGTGAACTGCTTGTGCAATGCCGCCCCCTGCAGATTCGCGGCCGCTAGCAGGGGGTGTCAATCAGCCCGATCGTATAGTCTTTAGACCGCTGCTTCATAACTGCTGTTTCCATTCAGAGCTTGATAATTCGGCCCCAATGTATTGTAGCAAGTCAAGCAGCTGATAATTTTTTTTGTATTCAAAGTAACTGCAGGGTCACTTTTTCTTCTACCCCTTCTACCACTACCATTTGATTACATAGCTTTTCTAAAGCAAATATTGCAGTATTGACAAGATCAGTATAGATGGCAGTTTCAGTAGGCAAACTCAGCTATTTGAAAAGATTGTTCCCTTTATCAAGCAAATGAACATCCATGGTTATTTGTTCAGGTTACTACCCATGCAAAATTAAAACAAAAGAAAAACAACTGGACACCAAACATGTCCCTGCCGCCTTAGATTGAACATATCCTGGTTTACACAACTTTGCATGAGACGGAGATAAATGCTGTTTATACTCAGGGGCCGATTCATCAAGCTCTGTATGGAGACCTCTGAGGCCGCGGACAGAAATCAACCCGATCGAATACGTTCGAGTTGATTGACATCCCCCTGCTAGCGGGCGATTGGCCGCAATTCTGCAGGGGGCCACATTGCAACAGCAGTTCACAAGAACTGCTGGTGCAATGATAAATGCCAACAACGTATGCTGTCGGCATTTATTGATGTGCAGCGGACATGATACGCTACATTGTATCATGTCCACTCGCACTATGATAAATCTACCCCTCAGTGCCAAATGGCCCGCTCAATAACTATATTAAAAAGACTTAAATTGTTATGGTTTAGAAAAAATAAATAAAAAAGACTGCACAATAAGGTGTTTCACAATTTCTAGAGGGGGTGTTGTGGTGTGGGATCAGTGAAGAGTAACATTTTGGCCTGGCTAGTAGCTTAGGACTTGAAATTTTGACCCTGATGAAAGTATGCTACCTACAATGAAACATTTTTGGCCAGATTACAAGTTGAGCGCAAGATATTGCTTCCACAAAATCAATATTTTTGCTTAACTTAGTAATACCAGCACACGCAAATGTGCGCTGGTATTACACGTGAGGTGCAATGTGAACGCAACTTAGCGTCCGCATTGCATGGAAGCATTGCGCTCACAAGACCATGCTTCCATAGGGGCCTATCTATCAAGCTTGATGCCCCGTGTTTCTGGCAAGCTTGCAGGCTCGCCAGAAAAGGCAGTTATAAAGCAGCGGTCACAAAGACCGCTGCTCCATAACTTGTCCGCCTGCTCTGAGCAGGCGGACAGACATCGCCGGAATTCAACCCGATCGAGTACGATCGGGTTGATTGACACCCCCCTGCTGGCGGCTGATTGGCCGCGAGTCTGCAGGGGACGGCGTTGCACCAGCAGCTCTTGTGAGCTGCTGGTGCAATGCTGAATACGGAGAGCTTATTGCTCTCCGTATTCAGCGAGGTCTGGCGGACCTGATCCGCACTGTCGGATCAGGTCCACCAGACTTTGGTAAATAGAGGCCATAGGCTCCAATGGGAGCCTTGTTCTAATGCCGCCAGACACGGCATGAAAACAAGCGCAGGGAAGGGGTTAAGTCATGCAGCGATGGGCAGCAGATTGTAAATATATATGTATATCAGCATATACATATATATTTATTGAGAACACACAGTTCCCATAGACCGCAATGTAAATGCATTTTTTAGTGCCATTTTTTCCTAACAACTCTGATCCGCTCACTTTAACTTTTTTTTTTTAAATTAAAGATGTTATTTTTTTATTAGTATACAATCTCACAATTAAGTTTGGGGCACATTTTTAAATCTAACCAGAGAGAGGTGTGACCTCTGGTTATTTTCATAACGCTAATTGCTACCAAAAGCGGGTGATAGCAATAACCAGCGACTTGTAATGACTGGTTATTTAAATTGTCTTTTTGTGGTAGCGTCATAAATTAGAGCTCCACTTGTAATCTAGAACTTTATATAAATATCTCAAAGTGTTTCATGTCCCTTTAAAATTGACTCGTTGTTGGATTTGCAGTTGTCTGCAAGATTATACACAACAAATTTCGGGCTCGTTTCCATTGAGCCACAATTGGGTGTGCGCAATGTCGCAAATTATAAAAAAATGCAGTCAGAAGCCATTAAGCTTAACATCAGCCTCCGATGGCGCATTTACCGCCATTACCGGCAGCCAGGGTCCAGCTGCTAAGAAAGATTACACATCCCATAGAAAATAATAGAAGCTGAAAAGCGCAAAATTACACCCAGTTTCCATTGAACACATAAATAGGTAAAACAATGTTAGAAGCTGTTAGATGTAAAAGAGGAAAATACGCTTTTTGAGGCCTCTTTTCCATTGAGATATTAAAGCTTGCAACAATGCAAGCTTTACTCTTTTTAAATGTATTTTTATTTGTAATATTTAGTGCTAACCCAGGCTGGTTGTTGTCATGGGGGCCGAATAGCCCCTGATCCCCCTGCTTCCGTGCAAGCCTTCAGGCTCGCCAGAAAGAACGCTGCTCCATAACCTGTCCGCCTGCTCTGAGACAGACATCACCGCAATTCAACCCGATTGAATACGATCGGGTTGATCGACACCCCCCTGCTAGCGGCTGATTGGCTGCGAATCTGCAGGGGGCAGCGTTGCACCAGCAGTTCATAAGAGCTGCTGGTGCAATGCTGAATACGGAGAGCGTATTGCTCTCCGCATTCAGCGCGGTCTGTCGGACATGATCCGCAATGTCGGATTATGTCCGACAGGCCTTTCATAAATAGGCCCCGGTGTGTCTATAACAAAGCAAATCTATGAGTACCAATATACTTGACATATGACTTATGCTCACTTTGAACTACCTTAAAACATATACAAAATCTCAGGTACCATGCTTTTCAAAAGGGGACCTAGAAACCAAATTAAAGACCTAAACAAAAAGATCTGTGCTCCTAAAGTTGTCACTTAGGGGCCAATTTACCAAAGTATGAGCAGACATGATACGATGTAGCTTATCATGTCCGCCGCACATTGAATAAATGCCGACAGCATACACTGTCGGCATTTATCATTGCACAAGCAGTTCTTGCTTGTGCAATGCCGTCCCCTGCAAATTCGCTAGCAGGGGGTGTGTCAATCAGCCCGAACGTATAGAATCTTGCGGATTGAAGACCGCAGCTTCAGAGGCAGCGAACAAGTTATGGAGCAGCGGTCTTTAGACCGCTGCTTCATAACTACTGTTTCCTGTGAGCCATTCGGAGCTTGATAATTCGGCTCCTTAAAGTGAAGAAAATAAATACAGTATATTTTTTTTACATTAGGGTACTAAATAAATATACAAAATCAAGTAATTGAATACCTTTGTGCTTTTGATATATGATTTCTCAAAAAAACAGAATTTATGTTTACCTGATAAATTACTTTCTCCAACGGTGTGTCCGGTCCACGGCGTCATCCTTACTTGTGGGATATTCTCTTCCCCAACAGGAAATGGCAAAGAGCCCAGCAAAGCTGGTCACATGATCCCTCCTAGGCTCCGCCTTCCCCAGTCATTCGACCGACGTAAAGGAGGAATATTTGCATAGGAGAAATCATATGATACCGTGGTGACTGTAGTTAGAGAAATTAAATCATCAGACCTGATTAAAAAACCAGGGCGGGGCCGGGGGCCGGACACACCGTTGGAGAAAGTAATTTATCAGGTAAACATAAATTCTGTTTTCTCCAACATAGGTGTGTCCGGTCCACGGCGTCATCCTTACTTGTGGGAACCAATACCAAAGCTTTAGGACACGGATGATGGGAGGGAGCAAATCAGGTCACCTAGATGGAAGGCACCACGGCTTGCAAAACCTTTCTCCCAAAAATAGCCTCAGAAGAAGCAAAAGTATCAAATTTGTAAAATTTGGTAAAAGTGTGCAGTGAAGACCAAGTCGCTGCCTTACATATCTGATCAACAGAAGCCTCGTTCTTGAAGGCCCATGTGGAAGCCACAGCCCTAGTGGAATGAGCTGTGATTCTTTCAGGAGACTGCCGTCCGGCAGTCTCATAAGCCAATCTGATGATGCTTTTAAGCCAAAAAGAGAGAGAGGTAGAAGTTGCTTTTTGACCTCTCCTTTTACCAGAATAAACAACAAACAAGGAAGATGTTTGTCTGAAATCCTTTGTAGCCTCTAAATAGAATTTTAGAGCACGAACTACATCCAAATTGTGCAACAAACGTTCCTTCTTTGAAACTGGATTCGGACACAAAGAAGGCACAACTATCTCCTGGTTAATATTTTTATTAGAAACAACTTTCGGAAGAAAACCAGGTTTAGTACGCAAAACCACCTTATCTGCATGGAACACCAGATAAGGAGGAGAACACTGCAGAGCAGATAACTCTGAAACTCTTCTAGCAGAAGAAATTGCAACCAAAAATAAAACTTTCCAAGATAATAACTTAATATCTACGGAATGTAAGGGTTCAAACGGAACCCCTTGAAGAACTGAAAGAACTAAATTGAGACTCCAAGGAGGAGTCAAAGGTTTGTAAACAGGCTTGATTCTAACCAGAGCCTGAACAAAAGCCTGAACATCTGGCACAGCCGCCAGCTTCTTGTGAAGTAAAACAGATAAAGCAGAAATCTGTCCCTTCAAAGAACTTGCAGATAATCCTTTCTCCAAACCCTCTTGTAGAAAGGATAGAATCTTAGGAATTTTTACCCTGTTCCATGGGAATCCTTTCGATTCGCACCAACAGATATATTTCTTCCATACTTTATGGTAAATTTTCCTAGTTACAGGCTTTCTAGCCTGAATAAGAGTATCAATGACAGAATCTGAGAACCCACGCTTTGATAAAATCAAGCGTTCAATCTCCAAGCAGTCAGTTGGAGTGATGCCAGATTCGGATGTTCGAACGGACCTTGAACAAGAAGGTCCCGTCTCAAAGGTAGCTTCCATGGTGGAGCCGATGACATATTCACCAGGTCTGCATACCAAGTTCTGCGTGGCCACGCAGGAGCTATCAAGATCACCGAAGCCCTCTCTTGATTGATCCTGGCTACCAGCCTGGGAATGAGAGGAAACGGTGGGAACACATAAGCTAGGTTGAAGGTCCAGGGCGCTACTAGTGCATCTACTAGAGTCGCCTTGGGATCCCTGGATCTGGACCCGTAGCAAGGAACCTTGAAGTTCTGACAAGACGCCATCAGATCCATGTCTGGAATGCCCCATAATTGAGTTATTTGGGCAAAGATTTCCGGATGGAGTTCCCACTCCCCCGGATGAAATGTCTGATGACTCAGAAAATCCGCTTCCCAATTTTCCACTCCTGGGATGTGGATTGCAGACAAGTGGCAGGAGTGAAGCTCCGCCCATTGAATTACTTTGGTCACTTCTTCCATCGCCAGGGAACTCCTTGTTCCCCCCTGATGGTTGATATATGCAACAGTCGTCATGTTGTCTGATTGAAACCTTATGAATTTGGCCTTTGCTAGTTGAGGCCAAGCCTTGAGAGCATTGAATATCGCTCTCAGTTCCAGAATGTTTATCGGGAGAAGAGATTCTTCCCGAGACCATAGACCCTGAGCCTTTAGGTGTTTCCAGACCGCGCCCCAGCCCACCAGGCTGGCGTCGGTCGTTACAATGACCCACTCTGGTCTTCTGAAGCTCATCCCTTGGGACAGGTTGTCCAGGGTCAGCCACCAACGGAGTGAATCTCTGGTCCTCTGATCTACTTGGATCGTCGGGGACAAATCTGTATAATCCCCATTCCACTGTCTGAGCATGCACAGTTGTAATGGTCTTAGATGAATTCGCGCAAAAGGAACTATGTCCATTGCCGCAACCATCAAACCTATTACTTCCATGCACTGCGCTATGGAAGGAAGAAGAACAGAATGAAGTACTTGACAAGAGCTTAGAAGTTTTGATTTTCTGGCTTCTGTCAGAAAAATCTTCATTTCCAAGGAGTCTATTATTGTTCCCAAGAAGGGAACTCTTGTTGACGGGAATAGAGAACTTTTTTCTACGTTCACTTTCCACCCGTGAGATCTGAGAAAGGCTAGGACAATGTCCGTATGAGCCTTTGCTTGTGGTAGAGACGACGCTTGAATCAGTATGTCGTCCAAGTAGGGTACTACTGCAATGCCCCTTGGCCTTAGCACCGCTAGAAGGGACCCTAGTACCTTTGTGAAAATTCTTGGAGCAGTGGCTAGTCCGAATGGAAGTGCCACAAACTGGTAATGCTTGTCCAGAAAGGCGAATCTTAGGAACCGATGATGTTCCTTGTGGATAGGAATATGTAGATACGCATCCTTTAAATCCACCGTGGTCATGAATTGACCTTCCTGGATGGTAGGAAGAATTGTCCGAATGGTTTCCATCTTGAACGATGGGACCTTGAGAAATTTGTTTAGGATCTTGAGATCCAAAATTGGCCTGAATGTTCCCTCTTTTTTGGGAACTATGAACAGATTGGAGTAAAACCCCATCCCTTGTTCTCCTAATGGAACAGGATGAATCACTCCCATTTTTAACAGGTCTTCTACACAATGTAAGAATGCCTGTCTTTTTATTTGGTCTGAAGACAATTGAGACCTGTGGAACCTTCCCCTTGGGGGTAGTTCCTTGAATTCCAGGAGATAACCTTGAGAAACTATTTCTAGCGCCCAAGGATCCTGAACATCTCTTGCCCAAGCCTGAGTGAAGAGAGAGAGTCTGCCCCCCACCAGATCCGGTCCCGGATCGGGGGCCAGCATCTCATGCTGTCTTGGTAGCGGTAGCGGGCTTCTTGGCCTGCTTACCTTTGTTCCAGCCTTGCATCGGTCTCCAGGCTGGCTTGGTTTGAGAAGAATTACCCTCTTGCTTAGAGGATGTAGAATTCGAGGCTGGTCCGTTTCTGCGAAAGGGACGAAAATTTGTTTTATTTTTAGCCTTAAAAGACCTATCCTGAGGAAGGGCGTGGCCCTTTCCCCCAGTGATGTCTGAAATAATCTCTTTCAAGTCAGGGCCAAACAGCGTTTTCCCCTTGAAAGGGATGTTAAGCAATCTCATCTTGGAGGACACATCCGCTGACCAAGACTTCAGCCAAAGCGCTCTGCGCGCCACAATAGCAAAACCTGAATTTTTCGCCGCTAATCTAGCTAATTGCAAAGTGGCGTCTAAGGTAAAAGAGTTAGCCAACTTAAGTGCTTGAACTCTGTCCATAACCTCCTCATAAGAGGATGCTTGATTGAGCGACTTTTCTAGTTCCTCGAACCAGAAACACTCTGCTGTAGTGACAGGAACAATGCATGAAATTGGTTGTAGAAGGTAACCTTGCTGAACAAACATCTTTTTAAGCAAACCCTCTAATTTTTTATCCATAGGATCTTTGAAAGCACAACTATCTTCTATAGGGATAGTGGTGCGTTTGTTTAGAGTAGAAACCGCCCCCTCGACCTTGGGGACTGTCTGCCATAAGTCCTTCCTGGGGTCGACCATAGGAAATAATTTCTTAAATATAGGGGGAGGGACAAAAGGTATGCCGGGCCTTTCCCATTCTTTATTTACAATGTCCGCCACCCGCTTGGGTATAGGAAAAGCTTCGGGGGGCACCGGGACCTCTAGGAACCTGTCCATCTTACATAATTTCTCTGGAATGACCAAATTGTCACAATCATCCAGAGTAGATAACACCTCCTTAAGCAGAGCGCGGAGATGTTCCAATTTAAATTTAAATGTAATAACGTCAGGTTCAGCTTGTTGAGAAATTTTTCCTGAATCTGAAATTTCTCCCTCAGACAAAACCTCCCTAGCCCCTTCAGACTGGTGTAAGGGCATGTCAGAACCATTATCATCAGCGTCCTCATGCTCTTCAGTATCTAAAACAGAGCAGTCGCGCTTTCGCTGATAAGTGGGCATTTTGGCTAAAATGTTTTTAATAGAATTATCCATTACAGCCGTTAATTGTTGCATAGTAAGGAGGATTGGCGCACTAGATTCACTAGGGACCTCCTGAGTGGGCAAGACTGGTGTAGACATAGAAGGAGATGATGCAGTACCATGCTTACTCCCCTCACTTAAGGAATCATTTTGGGCAACATTATTATCAGTGGCATCATTGTCCCTACTTTGTTTGTCACATTCATCACATATATTTAAATGGAGAGGAACCTTGGCTTCCGAACATACAGAACATCGTCTATCTGATAGTTCAGACATGTTAATAGGCATAAACTTGATAACAAAGCACAAAAAACGTTTTAAAATAAAACCGTTACTGTCTCTTTAAATTTTAAACTGAACACACTTTTTTACTGAATATACGCAAAAGTATGAAGGAAATGTTCAAAATTCACCAAAATTTCACCACAGTGTCATAAAGCCTTAAAAGTATTGCACACCAAATTTGAAAGCTTTAACTCTTAAAATAACGGAACCGGAGCCGTTTTTACATTTAACCCCTATACAGTCCCTGGTATCTGCTTTGCTGAGACCCAACCAAGCCCAGAGGGGAATACGATACCAAATGACGCCTTCAATAAGCTTTTTCAGTGGATCTGAGCTCCTCACACATGCATCTGCATGCCTTGCTTCTCAAAAACAACTGCGCATTAGTGGCGCGAAAATGAGGCTCTGCCTATGACTAGAAAAGGCCCCCAGTGAAAAAGGTGTCCAATACAGTGCCTGCCGTTTTTTTTTTTTTTTTTTAATAAAATTCCCAAGATTAAAATAACTCTCCAAAGTTATAAACCATTAAATATGCTTATAAAGTAATCGTTTTGGCCCAGAAAAATGTCTACCAGTCTTTAAAGCCCTTGTGATGCCCTTTTATTCTTATATTGAAAATTAAGAAAATGGCTTACCGGATCCCATAGGGAAAATGACAGCTTCCAGCATTACCAAGTCTTGTTAGAAATGTGTCATACCTCAAGCAGCCAAAGTCTGCTCACTGTTTCCCCCAACTGAAGTTAATTCCTCTCAACAGTCCTGTGTGGAAACAGCCATCGATTTTAGTAACGGTTGCTAAAATCATTTTCCTCTTACAAACAGAAATCTTCATCTCTTTTCTGTTTCAGAGTAAATAGTACATACCAGCACTATTTTAAAATAACAAACTCTTGATAGAAGAATAAAAACTACATTTAAACACCAAAAAACTCTGAGCCATCTCCGTGGAGATGTTGCCTGTGCAACGGCAAAGAGAATGACTGGGGAAGGCGGAGCCTAGGAGGGATCATGTGACCAGCTTTGCTGGGCTCTTTGCCATTTCCTGTTGGGGAAGAGAATATCCCACAAGTAAGGATGACGCCGTGGACCGGACACACCTATGTTGGAGAAATCTTTATTCCTAAATCTGATTAATTAAAGTAAAACTTTTGTCCCAAGAAATATTACATAATAAATTAACCTAGCATCACTGGTATTAAACTTGTAGATTTTAAATATACATGCCATTGCAGATTGTAACAGAGAGTACATTATACCATCACTAGAACAAAGTAGGAAACTTCAAGAGTGCTTTGCATGAATGTTCTCAACCATCCACCATGAGCACACCAAAAACAGGAATTGTGAGCCTTTTCTTATATTGTGTTTTCTATTTAGTGTCTGCCACTCACCAAAGACTGCATAACGCCCACTAAATACAGTGCTATATGTGTTAACTACTATTACAGCCATATTGCTCATGCACAACAAAGAGTGCGATAAGAAACTGAAGTAATGTCATATATTTTAACCTTTGAAAAAAAAGCTAAAGTTCTAAATGACTGATGACTGAAATATGTAGGACCAAGTATAAGGCTTGGTAATGCTAAAGCTGATAATTTAGTAAATAAACCACAATTTTATGTTGCCATTGAGACCGGGTCCTCAGTATATGTCCAGCCCTAGAAGAAGGAATATTAAAAATACTGTTTGGTTTGCTGCAATGCCTCACACTCAAGGAAATCTTGCAATCATTTGTTTTCTTCTTATCTGTATCTAGTTGAGAAAGAGAACATATTCTACTTAATCTATGTAGAAATAAAAGTTCAGTAATATGTCATGGTACACAGGTATATTTTATGACTTCAGACATGCATAATAGTAAGATCGTAGGTACAAATATTCTTCTCACAAGGGTCTGGTCTTTAAATTCAAAGCCTGATTAAAGACAAATTTTTGGTAGACCACCAACCGAAGTTCCAACATCTGGATATGTTTGAGCAGATGTTATAGTTTTCCACTGAAATTTGAGACAGAAATAAGAGCAGAACAAGATTGTCTTGTACCAGCAGTGTGTAAATTATCTCCAGGAATATTCTTTCAGTCTTTGGTATATAGCTTTTATATAATACAGATGAGGCACTCTGCAAATGCTCGCTATATAAGTAGCAGGCTATATGATGCGGCTCAGAGTTTTTTACTGGACTTCATATGCCATTATCAGTGTTAGGTAATGACCTGACCTGGACTTCATATCCCATTATCAGTTTGGCACTGACCTGACCTGAATGTGTGGATACATAATTAGCCAAAGAAAACATTTTTTAAATAAATGCTACTATTTTGTTACATTTTACTAGCGTGGTTAGCAACTGGCAGCATGGGGCTTGATTTAACACGCCCAAAGCTTCCCCTGAAACCTTCATTCTTTGAGCGGGAGTTAAAAAAAATCAATATTTGAAAAAAAAAATAAAAAATCTTCGTACCCTTTACCCACACTATTCTACTCACGTTAAAAAACTTTTCTTGTAGATCCAGTATAAAAAGCCCACAACGGCCTTTATGTGTTCTTGTAATTAGTTGTCTATAACTATTCTACCATCACCAACTGCCCACCTTGTTGTATCCAATATTTGTAAAGTATAACACACATCAACTGATACCCCTATACACCATTGAAGGTGCTTGTAATACCTGATAAGGAGGAAAAACATAATTTATGCTTACCTGATAAATTCCTTTCTTCTGTTGTGTGATCAGTCCACGGGTCATCATTACTTCTGGGATATAACTCCTCCCCAACAGGAGGATATAACTCCTCCCCAACAGGAAATGCAAGAGGATTCACCCAGCAGAGCTGCATATAGCTCCTCCCCTCTACGTCAGTCCCAGTCATTCGACCAAGAATCAACGAGAAAGGAGTAACCAAGGGTGAAGTGGTGACTGGAGTATAATTTAAAAAATATTTACCTGCCTTAAAACAGGGCGGGCCGTGGACTGATCACACAACAGAAGAAAGGAATTTATCAGGTAAGCATAAATTATGTTTTCTTCTGTTATGTGTGATCAGTCCACGGGTCATCATTACTTCTGGGATACCAATACCAAAGCAAAAGTACACGGATGACGGGAGGGATAGGCAGGCTCATTATACAGAAGGAACCACTGCCTGAAGAACCTTTCTCCCAAAAATAGCCTCCGAAGAAGCAAAAGTGTCAAATTTGTAAAATTTGGAAAAAGTATGAAGCGAAGACCAAGTTGCAGCCTTGCAAATCTGTTCAACAGAGGCCTCATTCTTAAAGGCCCAAGTGGAAGCCACAGCTCTAGTGGAGTGGGCTGTAATTCTTTCAGGAGGCTGCTGTCCAGCAGTCTCATAGGCTAAACGTATTATGCTACGAAGCCAAAAAGAGAGAGAGGTAGCAGAAGCTTTTTGACCTCTCCTCTGTCCAGAATAAACGACAAACAGGGAAGAAGTTTGGCGAAAATCTTTAGTTGCCTGCAAGTAGAACTTGAGGGCACGAACTACATCCAGATTGTGTAGAAGACGTTCCTTCTTTGAAGAAGGATTTGGACACAAGGATGGAACAACAATCTCTTGATTGATATTCCTGTTAGTGACTACCTTAGGTAAGAACCCAGGTTTAGTACGCAGAACTACCTTGTCTGAGTGAAAAATCAGATAAGGAGAATCACAATGTAAGGCTGATAACTCAGAGACTCTTCGAGCCGAGGAAATAGCCATTAAAAACAGAACTTTCCAAGATAACAATTTTATATCAATGGAATGAAGGGGTTCAAACGGAACACCTTGTAAAACGTTAAGAACTAAGTTTAAACTCCATGGCGGAGCAACAGCTTTAAACACAGGCTTGATCCTAGCTAAAGCCTGACAAAAAGCCTGGACGTCTGGATTTTCTGACAGACGCCTGTGTAACAAGATGGACAGAGCTGAAATCTGTCCCTTTAATGAACTAGCTGATAAACCCTTTTCTAAACCTTCTTGTAGAAAAGACAATATCCTAGCGATCCTAACCTTACTCCAGGAGTAACCTTTGGATTCGCACCAGTATAGGTATTTACGCCATATTTTATGGTAAATCCTTCTGGTAACAGGCTTCCTAGCCTGTATCAGGGTATCAATAACCGACTCAGAAAAACCACGTTTTGATAAAATCAAGCGTTCAATTTCCAAGCAGTCAGCTTCAGAGAAGTTAGATTTTGATGTTTGAATGGACCCTGTATCAGAAGGTCCTGTCTTAGAGGTAGAGACCAAGGCGGACAGGATGACATGTCCACTAGATCTGCATACCAAGTCCTGCGTGGCCATGCAGGCGCTATTAGAATCACTGATGCTCTCTCCTGTTTGATTTTGGCAATCAATCGAGGAAGCAGCGGGAAGGGTGGAAACACATAAGCCATCCCGAAGTTCCAAGGTGCTGTCAAAGCATCTATCAGAACCGCTCCCGGATCCCTGGATCTGGACCCGTAGTGAGGAAGTTTGGCGTTCTGGCGAGACGCCATGAGATCTATCTCTGGTTTGCCCCAACGTCGAAGTATTTGGGCAAAGACCTCCGGATGAAGTTCCCACTCCCCCGGATGAAAAGTCTGGCGACTCAAGAAATCCGCCTCCCAGTTCTCCACTCCCGGGATGTGGATTGCTGACAGGTGGCAAGAGTGAGACTCTGCCCAGCGAATTATCTTTGATACTTCCATCATTGCTAGGGAGCTTCTTGTCCCTCCCTGATGGTTGATGTAAGCTACAGTCGTGATGTTGTCCGACTGAAACCTGATGAACCCCCGAGTTGTTAATTGGGGCCAAGCCAGAAGGGCATTGAGAACTGCTCTCAATTCCAGAATGTTTATTGGAAGGAGACTCTCCTCCTGATTCCATAGTCCCTGAGCCTTCAGAGAATTCCAGACAGCGCCCCAACCTAGTAGGCTGGCGTCTGTTGTTACAATTGTCCAGTCTGGCCTGCTGAATGGCATCCCCCTGGACAGGTGTGGCCGATAAAGCCACCATAGAAGAGAATTTCTGGTCTCTTGATTCAGATTCAGAGTAGGGGACAAATCTGAGTAATCCCCATTCCACTGACTTAGCATGCACAATTGCAGCGGTCTGAGGTGTAGGCGTGCAAAAGGTACTATGTCCATTGCCGCTACCATTAAGCCGATCACCTCCATGCATTGAGCTACTGACGGGTGTTGAATGGAATGAAGGACACGGCATGCATTTTGAAGCTTTGTTAACCTGTCTTCTGTCAGGTAAATCTTCATTTCTACAGAATCTATAAGAGTCCCCAAGAATGGAACTCTTGTGAGAGGAAAAAGAGAACTCTTCTTTTCGTTCACTTTCCATCCATGCGACCTTAGAAATGCCAGAACTAACTCTGTATGAGACTTGGCAGTCTGAAAGCTTGAAGCTTGTATTAGAATGTCGTCTAGGTACGGAGCTACCGAAATCCCTCGCGGTCTTAGTACCGCCAGAAGGGCACCCAGAACCTTTGTGAAGATTCTTGGAGCCGTAGCCAATCCGAATGGAAGAGCTACAAACTGGTAGTGCCTGTCTAAGAAGGCAAACCTTAGATACCGGTGATGATCTTTGTGGATCGGTATGTGAAGGTAAGCATCTTTTAAATCCACTGTGGTCATGTACTGACCCTTTTGGATCATGGGTAAGATTGTCCGAATAGTTTCCATTTTGAAGGATGGAACTCTTAGGAATTTGTTTAGAATCTTTAAATCTAAGATTGGCCTGAAAGTTCCCTCTTTTTTGGGAACCACAAACAGGTTTGAGTAGAACCCTTGTCCTTGTTCCGACCGCGGAACCGGATGGATCACTCCCATTAATAACAGATTTTGTACACAGCGTAGAAACGCCTCTTTCTTTATCTGGTTTGTTGACAACCTTGACAGATGAAATCTCCCTCTTGGGGGAGATAATTTGAAGTCTAGAAGGTATCCCTGAGATATGATCTCTAGTGCCCAGGGATCCTGAACATCTCTTGCCCAGGCCTGGGCGAAGAGAGAAGTCTGCCCCCCACTAGATCCGGTCCCGGATCGGGGGCTTTCGATTCATGCTGTCTTTGGGGCAGCAGCAGGTTTCCTGGCCTGCTTGCTCTTGTTCCAGGACTGGTTAGGCTTCCAGCCTTGCCTGTAACGAGCAACAGCTCCCTCCTGTTTTGGTGCAGTGGAGGTTGATGCTGCTCCTGTTTTGAAATTCCGAAAGGGACGAAAATTAGACTGTCTAGCCTTAGCTTTGGCTTTGTCTTGAGGTAGGGCGTGGCCCTTACCTCCTGTAATGTCAGCGATAATTTCTTTCAAACCGGGCCCAAATAAAGACTGCCCCTTGAAAGGTATATTAAGTAATTTGGACTTAGAAGTAACATCGGCTGACCAGGATTTTAGCCACAGCGCCCTACGTGCCTGTATGGCGAATCCTGAGTTCTTAGCCGTAAGTTTGGTTAAATGTACCACGGCCTCCGAAATGAAAGAATTAGCTAGTTTAAGGACTCTAAGCCTGTCCGTAATGTCGTCTAGCGTAGATGAACTAAGGTTCTCTTCCAGAGACTCAATCCAAAATGCTGCCGCAGCCGTAATCGGCGCGATACATGCAAGGGGTTGCAATATAAAACCTTGTTGAACAAACATTTTCTTAAGGTAACCCTCTAATTTCTTATCCATTGGATCTGAAAAAGCACAGCTATCCTCCACCGGGATAGTGGTACGCTTAGCTAAAGTAGAAACTGCTCCCTCCACCTTAGGGACCGTTTGCCATAAGTCCCGAGTGGTGGCGTCTATTGGAAACATCTTTCTAAATATTGGAGGGGGTGAGAACGGCACACCGGGTCTATCCCACTCCTTAGTAACAATTTCAGTTAGTCTCTTAGGTATAGGAAAAACGTCAGTACTCGCCGGTACCGCAAAGTATTTATCCAACCTACACAGTTTCTCTGGTATTGCAACGGTGTTACAATCATTAAGAGCTGCTAAGACCTCCCCTAGTAATACACGGAGGTTTTCCAATTTAAATTTAAAATATCTGAATCCAATCTGTTTGGATCAGAACCGTCACCCACAGAATGAAGCTCTCCGTCCTCATGCTCTGCGAGCTGTGACGCAGTATCAGACATGGCCCTAGTATTGTCAGCGCACTCTGTTCTCACCCCAGAGTGATCACGCTTGCCTCTTAGTTCTGGTAATTTAGACAAAACTTCAGTCATAACAGTAGCCATATCTTGTAATGTTATCTGTAATGGCCGCCCAGATGTACTAGGCGCCATAATATCACGCACCTCCCGGGCGGGAGATGCAGGTACTGCCGCGTGAGGCGAGTTAGTCGGCATAACTCTCCCCTCGCTGTTTGGTGAAATTTGTTCACATTGTACAGATTGACTTTTATTTAAAGTAGCATCAATACAGTTAGTACATAAATTTCTATTGGGCTCCACCTTGGCATTGGAACAAATGACACAGATATCTTCCTCTGAGTCAGACATGTTTAACACACTAGCAAAAAAACTTACAACTTGGTTATAATCTTTTTTAGCAAAAACGTACTGTGCCTCAAAGAGGTACTAAACGATTAAATGACAGTTGAAATAATGAACTGAAAAACAGTTATAGCATCAAACTTTAAAACAACACAACTTTTAGCAAAGGTTTGTTCCCATTAGTAAAATAACAATAATTAAATTTGACATAAAAAATACAAAACAACGTTTTTATTCACAGTCACTATAAGAATTCTCACAGCTCTGCTGAGAGAATTTACCTCCCTTCAAAGAAGTTTGAAGACCCCTGAGATCTGTCAGAGATGAACCGGATCATGCAGGAAATATAAAAGTAACTGACTGGAATTTTTTTGATGCGTAGCAAAGAGCGCCAAAAACGGCCCCTCCCTCTCCCACACAGCAGTGAAGAGAAACGAAACTGTCACAAATAAAAGCAAAAAAAGGCTGCCAAGTGGAAAATAATGCCCAAATATTTATTCACACAGTACCTCAGCAATGTAAACGATTCTACATTCCAGCAAAAACGTTTAACATGATAAATAGTTATTAAAAGGATTAGTGACCTTTAACAGAGTAGTTCCGGTGAAATACCATCCCCAGAATACTGAAGTGTATACATACATGTCATTTTAACGGTATGGCAGGATTTTCTCATCAATTCCATTCAGAAAATAAAAACTGCTACATACCTCAATGCAGATTCATCTGCCCGCTGTCCCCTGATCTGAAGCCTTTACCTCCCTCAGATGGCCGAGAACAGCAATATGATCTTAACAACTCCGGTTAAAATCATAGTAAAAAACTCTGGCAGATTCTTCCTCAAACTCTGCCAGAGAAGTAATAACACGCTCCGGTGCTATTGTAAAATAACAAACTTTTGATTGAAGTCATAAAAACTAAGTATAATCACCATAGTCCTCTCACACATCCTATCTAGTCGTTGGGTGCAAGAGAATGACTGGGACTGACGTAGAGGGGAGGAGCTATATGCAGCTCTGCTGGGTGAATCCTCTTGCATTTCCTGTTGGGGAGGAGTTATATCCTCCTGTTGGGGAGGAGTTATATCCCAGAAGTAATGATGACCCGTGGACTGATCACACATAACAGAAGAAATATGTTTATGCCTCATGTTCGTGAAAAAGACAATAACTTTCTTATGCGCACAAGAAAATATAGATACAGGTATATATATATATATATATATATATATATATATATAGAGAGAGAGAGAGAGATAGATAGATAGATAGAAAGAAAGATACAGATAGAAACCTAGTCAGATAGATAGCTAGATAGATAGTCAGATAGATAGTCAGATAGATGACTGATAGATAGATAACATTGAATAAACTAAATGTTCTTAATAAACCTCTAACCAAGCACTAAAATAAGGTTTATATCCATCAGGAGAGAATTCTGGACCAGCAGAATGAGGATGAGTGACCTGGTAAGTTGGTAAGAGCAGATGGGCAACCTGGAGAACAGTTTTATTTTTCATATATTGATTTGGTTTTCAGTGACTGAGAGTCATTATTGATCATTAACGGTGCCATTTGTGAGGAAATGGAGATCAAGTATGGTGGGAGTTATCAAGCTTGGTTGTGTTTGACTAAGCAACATTGTGATAATTCAAAAAAAAAAAAAAAAAATAGATCTTCAGAATGCTATATCTGGTTGAGAAAGAATTGGCGATTGTATTTTTTCCAACACAAGAATGGTATTGTCGTTTGCACTGTGATCTTCCTGATGAAATAAAGCCAATGATGTAGATTTACCATTGTGCGAACAGACATGATCAGCTGTAGCGATCATGTCCGCTGCACATCGATAAATGCCGACAGCATCCGCTGTCGGCATTTATCATTGCACAAGGAGTTCTTGTGAAATGCTTGTGCAATGCCGCGCCCTGCAGATTCTCGGCCAATAGGCCACTATCAGGGGGTGTCAATCAACCTGATTGTATGTGATCGGGCTGATTGCTGTACGCCGCCTCAGAGGTGGTGTACGAGTTAAGGAGCAGCGTTTGGCATTGAGGCCGATACAGAGCTTCTTAACCCCTTAATGACCAGCGCCGTACCCTGTATACGCTGCAGTCCTGGGCTTCTCTCTGCCGCGATCTCGCTAAAAATAGTGAGATCGCACTATTTCTGCATGCCCCATTAGTGGGGCACTGCAGAAATAGATTTGCAGAGTTACCGATGCAGAGAGGGCCACTCTGTGGCCCTTTCTGCATCGGACAGCGGTGGTGCCGATCGTTGGTGAGTGGGAGACATAGCAGGGAGGTAGGTGGGTAGCCCTCTAATTACCAAAAAGCAATGCCAAATCCATATATGTCTGCAATTTCTGAACCAAGGGGATCCCAGAGAAGCATTTACAACCATTCGTGCCATAATTGCACAAGCTGTTTGTAAATAATTTCAGTGAGAAACCTAAAGTTTGTGAAAACGTTAGTGAAAAAGTTAACAATTTTTTTTATTTGATCGCATTTGGCGGTGAAATGGTGGCATGAAATATACCAAGATGGGCCTAGATCAATACTTTGGGTTGTCTACTAAAAATAATATATACATGTCAAGGGATATTCAGGGATTCCTGACAGATATCAGGGTTACAATGTAACTATTTTTTGGGGAAAAAAATGGTTTGGAAATAGCAAAGTGCTACTTGTACTTACTGCTCTATAACTTGCCAAAAAAAAAAAAGAGCAAAGAACATGTAAACATTGGGTATTTCTAAACTCAGGACAAAATTTAGAAACTATTTAGCATGGGTGTTTTTTGGTGGTTGTAGATGTGTAACAGATTTTGGGTGTCAAAGTTAGAAAACGTGTGTGTTTTTTTTCATTTTTTCATCATATTTTATAAAAAAAATTTATAGTAAATTATAAAATATGATTAAAATAAGGGTAAATTTAGAAAGTCCATTTAATGGCGAGCAAAAACGGTATATAATATGTGTGGGTACAGTAAATGAGTAAGCGGAAAATTACAGCTAAACACAAACACTGCAGAAATGTAAAAATAGCCCTGGTCCTTAAGGGTAAGGAAATTGAAAAATGGTCTGGTCACTAAGGGCTTAAATCGTCCCCTATATCAGAAACCGAAAAAGCCATATCAGGAGCTGAAAAACTTGATCAAGTAAAAAACCACTTGGTTTTTAGTGAACAATCCCTAGGAATCTAAAACATTTCAAGTTAAGTAAATGTGGCATAGGACACTGCACACTTGAAGATGATTTTAATTTGACCAAATTAAATAATTTACTAAAAACTAAAAGTGAGAGGGCTCTGATTAGACCAACTGTCCATTAAATGATTCAAATTGATCTGAGGCATTATAGGAGTGAAGCAAGAGAAAGTAGGGAAGCAAAGCTGTTGTTTCTTTGGGGTAGATTTATTAATAGTGAAGCGGACATGATTCATTGTAGCAAATCATGTCCGCTCGACCTTGCTAAATGCTGACAGCATACGCTGTCGGCATTTAACTTTGCACAAGCATTTCTAGTGAAATGCTTGTGCAATGCTGCCCCCTGCTCATGGGCGGCTAATCGGCCGCTAGCAGGGGTTGTCAATCATTCCGATTGGATTGGGATGATTTCAATCCGCCATCTAATAGGTGGCGGACAAGATAGCTTCTTAACTTCCGTTTCAGGCGAGCCTGAAACAATGGGGCCCCGAAGCAGCGTCCGCTGCTTAATAAATGGAGCTCATAGTAAGTTCTTTCCTAGGTCTATGATTATGGCTCAGCGTTGAAACGCGTAAGACCAGTCATCCTCTTTTTGTGTATCCTGTTTTAACTTTGATTGTGAAATAAAAAGTATGTTTTATCTATGAAAGAACTGGACTGCCTTTATTTTTGGATGTGTTCTTTCCTAGTTATACTGGATAACAATATGCTGAGATAATGGATAATGATCTATTGTCACAAAAAAGGGAGAAAGAAACCTCATGGACTTAAATCCAAAATAGCAAGTTCAGAGCTTTATTTAATGACAAAGAGATAATATAACCTTCCATATCACATTCTTGTTGTTACACATCTGATTTATAGAAATGTTCTCAGAGAGGCAGAGTGACAACTTTCACATATTAAAAACTATAGCAGCACAATAAATAATTAATACGTGTTCATTAATATGTAAAAATAAATTTGTTAATTATAACTGAACAGATAAATAAGCAAATGACACACTATCTGCTTAAGAATTGTTTTGTTGGTATTTATTGCTATCATGCAAGCAGAAAGGAAATGATTGACAACATCTTCTACAGTCATGTAGTTCGGAAATTTAAAAAGAAAAACAAACCAAAAAAAAAAAGAAAAAGCACAGGACATTGTATGAAACAGAAAAGAACGTAAATATGGCTTGGAATTCAAACCCATTCTGACCCAAGTCTACAGAGTTATACAATCAATACTGAAGAGGCTCTTTCATTTTCTTGATGTGTTCCTCTGACGGATGGAAAAATCAATTTTTCACAGAAGAGACCAAGAGAGTTTTCAAAAGGGAAGAGAACGAGAAAGCATCTGAAGAGGAAGCAGTGATCAGTCAACGGAGGCTTATTAACAGAGCTGGTAATCCTACCCTGGAGGAACACACATTTTGAAACCAGATTTTCACACAAGAATCATTATGATTTTCAAGGCTTTCAAATCTATATTTTGACCAGTACAGTTGTAAAACCTTGTCGTCCCTAAAAGTCTAGTACCAATACCGTTACAAATTAATTTCCTTCCAAAAAATATAAAACATTTTCACACAATGTAATTATGTAAGTGCAACAAAATGTTAAAAAGGCAACTGTGGGTCTTGTCATCACACAAACGTTTATCCAATAGAGTAAAAAGTAGCAAAGCAAACTGTCTGTGCTGGGTTACCCAAAAGCCTTGGTAAAGAGAGGGGTCTGGTAATTATGGTTCAGTATGTGATCACCATGGTTATAACTGGCAGCGAAGAATACACTCAGGATCTTGAGGAGGGATATTTTGAAACCACAGGGACTTTGGAATAGCAAAGGCAATATAAGAGTGAAGTGAAATATTAAATAGAGTGAATTAAAGGAAACTCATCTCAGTATACAAAGTACATTAACCCCCATTTCAGCACTCCCAGATAATATTGTAGCACAACAACACATTTATGGCACTGCACCTTTATGTAGATCTTAATTATTTTATCAGCATTTCCAACCTTCTGAAAAGCCCTGTGTATCTCTATCAGACAACTACAAATGTCGCAATATACATTCAAAGTAAACAAAATGTGTTGCTTTTAACAACAAAATTACAAGAATTGCCAATCATCATAAGAAACTTGTTTGAAACATAATGTAAGTCATTGAAGATTTTTAACTTACTGGTTAGACAACAGATGGTTTGTATATAACAGCTTGTTATGCACACACTGTGTACATAATTATATGTAAAATTACCTTTTATTCAAAGGGCTCCATTTACCAAGCAGTTATTGCTCCTTAACCTGAGCGCTTCTCCTTAACCTGTCCCCTGCTCCTTAACCTGTCTGCTGCTCCTTAACCTGACAGCTGCTCCTTAACCTGTCCCCTGCTCCTTAACCTGTCCCCTGCTCCTTAACCTGTCTGCTGCTCCTTAACCTGTCCCCTGCTCCTTAACCTGTCCCCTGCTCCTTAACCTGACCGCTGCTCCTTAACCTGACTGCTGCTCCTTAACCTGACCGCTGCTCCTTAACTTGACCACTGCTCCTTAAACAGTCTGCTGCTCCTTAACCTGACAGCTGCTCCTTAACCTGACTGCTGTTTCTTAACCTGACTGCTGCTCCTTAACTTGACCACTGCTCCTTAAACAGCCCGCTGCTCCTTAACATGACGGCTGCTCCTTAACCTGACCCTGCTCTTAAACCTGACCCCTGCTCCGTAACCTGAGCGCTGCTCCTTAACCTGACAGCTGCTCCTTAACCTAACCGCTGCTCCTTAACCTAACCGCTGCTCCTTAACCTGACCGCTGATCTTTAACCTAACCGCTGCTCCTTAACCTGACTGCTGCTCCTTAACCTGTCCGCTGCTCCTTAACCTGACCCCTGCTCCTTAACCTGACTGATCTAGATAATTGACAACCCCTGCTAGCGACCGACTGGCTGCCAGCGAGTGGCATTGCACAAGCATTGCTGGTACAATGCTTGTGCAGTGTTAAATGCAGATAGTGTATGTTGTCCGCACACAGCGATGTCCACCTGACGTTTAATAAATGGAGCCCAAAGACCAGCAGAACAAAGTAAATGAATATAGCATAATATAGAGATTCCTCTATGACATTTTGTTTATCCTCTCTAGGGCGTAGTGTTAATTAGTATATAAATCCACCAACAAGGTAGTAACATTGGTCTTATACACAATGAACAACGTATCATTAAAAACAACATGTCATATTGCCTTTACTTTATTGAGAGATAGTTTAATGTACCTTGCAAAAAAGTGTCCCTTACTGAATTTTTCTTTTATGAAAATAGCAAATACAGATAAAGTTGTACTTTGACGTATGTCTAAAGTATTAATGGTTTGAAAAAGCCAACAATGTTTTGGTGAAACGTACGTTGGAGAGTATAGAGACTGACATGATCACAGGAGGTGGGGACATTGCCATTACAAGATTGAGGGAGAATGCTGAGCGGCAGTCGGCGTTCTCTTCTCTTCGTAGTACTGTCTGCGGTGTATTCTTGTCTTATATGTCCTGAGTGCTCAGCTTGTTTTTAAGTGTCTTAAAAATAAATACTTACTTTGATTTCTCAGACTGCTGTGTGTTTGTAAGAGGAATTTATTGATTTTCCTTACAACCTGAGAGCTCAGAGATGAGCTCTCTTCCATGTGAGTAAGGACTTTATCAGCTTAGTCTGCTTTTATTATTTAACAGGACATTTACCCTTCACTCCATTGGACTATATAATTTGTTACATATTGATACCAATTGGACTATATAATTTGTTACATATTGCTACCAATTTGACTATATCCTTTGTTACATATTGCTACTAATTAGACTCTATCCTTTCTCACATATTGCTATCAATTGGACTATATAATTTGTTACATATTGCTACCAATTGGACTATATCCTTTGTTGCATATTGCTACCAGTTGGGCTATATCCTTTGTTACATATTTCTACTAATTGGACTCTATCCTTTCTCACATATTGCTACCAATTGGACTATATAATTTGTTACATATTGCTACCATTTGGACTATATCCTTTGTTACATATTGCTACTAATTGGACTCTATCCTTTCTCACATATTGCTACCAATTGGACTATATAATTTGTTACATATTGCTACCATTTGGACTATATCCTTTGTTACATATTTGTACTAATTAGACTCTATCCTTTGTTACATATAGCTACCAGTTGGACTATATCCTTTGCTACATATTGCTACCAGTTGGACTATATCCTTTGTTACATATTGCTACTAATTAGACTCTATCCTTTCTTACATATTGCTACTAATTAGACTCTATCCTTTGTTACATATTGCTACCAATTGGACTATATCCTTTGTTATATATTGCCACCAATTGGACTATATCCTTTGTTACATATTGCCATTTATAAGACTATATCATTTGTTACATATTGCTACTAATTGGACTCTATACTTTGTTACATATTGCTACCAAATGGACTATATAATTTGATACATATTGCTACCAATTGGACTATATCCTTTGTTACATATTGCTACCAGTATATCCTTTGTGACATATTGCTACTTATAGGACTATATCCTTTGTTACATATTGCTACTAATTGGACTATATCCTTTGTTACATACTGCTACCAGTTGACTCTATCCTTTGTTAAATATTGCTACCAATTGGACTATACCCTTTATTGCATATTGCTACCAATTGGACTATATAATTTGCTACATATTGCTACCAATTGGACTATATCCTTTGTTACATATTTCTACCAATTGGACTATATCCTTTGTTATATATTGCTACTTATAGGACTATTTCATTTGTTACATATTGCTACTAATTGGACTCTATCCTTTGTTACATATTGCTACCAATTGGACTATATCCTTTGTTACATATTGCGACCAATTGGACTATATAATTTGCTACATATTGCTACCAATTGGACTATATCCTTTATCACATATTGTTACACATTTTTACACAGTGTTAGTTGAACATCATTATTTTTTTATTAATAGTTTGAATGACTTGAGAAGCAGCTAGGTCAAAATTCTGTCTGGTTAAATACTGACAGTTGCTAATTGCGCTGCAGAACCTGTTGGTGCTCTACAAATAACTGATAATAGTAATGATATAAAACATAATAAAGGTGTCAATACCTGTAAGACTGAAATATAGGTTTTTAATTTCTATAATCAGAGTTTACATACTGTCTAATTTTAATTCTTGTTATGTAACAATGGATATTACTCCCATCTTTGTTACTGTCTCATTGATCAGACTAACTTTATTTACTTGATGTGAACTCAGCCTTATTGCAGAAAAAGGGTATATGGGCTTCCAAAATCTTTTCTATAATTAACCTTGCAGCATTGTGCAAGAGTTTATAGTGGTTCATCTTGTCTGGTGTAACTAAGCAGAGACGTTTCCAATACTGTTTTAAAAATCACACTATGAAGAAAGAATTTTCATAAACATTCAGGTTCTTCCACATGTAGTATTTGTTAAAGGTATATGAAACCCCCCCTCCACCCCCCAAAAAAATTAAAAGTTTTGAATTTACATCTATTATAAAAATTTGCTTTGTTTCCATGATAGACTGTGTTGAAGAGATACCTAGGTAGCATCTGGAGCGCTACATGACAGGAAATAGTGCTGCCATTTAGTGCTCTTGCAAATGAATAACATTCCATAGAGTGCTACAGAAATGGGCAGGCTCCTAAGCTTACATCACTCATTTTCAACAAAAGATACCAAGAGAAAGAAGAAAAATTGATAATATAAGTAAATTTGAAAGTTGCTTGAGATTGTTGCTCTACCTAAATCATGAAAGAAACATTTTTGGTTTTATATCCCTTTAAATCCATAATGGAGAAAATATAGACCCTAAAGTAGTTGAAGAGGTTGCTAAAGTTTACCTAGTTAGCCAGATCATATGGAGCAGATCTTTTAGAACGAGCAGGACGGAAATGACAGTGAACAAAAAATCTTACTGTAACATAATGCTCTTGGTAACTGTGTCAATGCCCAATGTCCAGGGTTATAGATCAACACAATTATTTTTTATAGAATGGCAAGGATGTCCTAACCATGTCCTGCATAGGCCTGTCAGCATAATGGGCTTTAAAATATTACATTACCCATCAAGGGATATTAAATACAAACTGGCAGATGTATGATACTGAAGCTTAGGGGCCGAATTATAATTGTGCGAGCAGACATGATCCGATATTGTGGATCATGTCCGCTGCACATCGATAAATGCCGACAGCATACGCTCTCGGCATTTATCATTGCACCAGCAGTTCTTGTCAACTGCTGGTGCAATGCCGCCCCCTGCAGATTTGCGGCCAGCAGAGGGTGTCAATCAACCCGATCGTATTCGTTCAGGTTGATTTCTGGCGATGTAGATGGGAAGCACCAGCATACAGGATACACTTAAAAGGCTTTTATTCAGAGTTCAGATAAACATCCTTGTAAAAGCAGGTATACACATACAAGTGACAATGTGGGTGACATAAAATACACTCAAAGGACTGTCCGCTGACGCGTTTCAGCCTGTATGGCTGTAATCGTAGCTATAGTCCATAACCACAGCAACCTTTAAATACACCTCTGTGTTATTGTGATTGGATAAAATCATTATCCTGGGCGTAATCCTATGTACACACCCACATTCATGCTCTTATTACATTTATAGCAACTACACTTTTAATGAGTTACATCATGAATGAAAAGTTAAACTTCAATTAACAATGCAGAAATATGTGAACGCAATTTTTCAAACATAGGGGGGTAGTTATCAAGCCGTCTACTTTTCTGGCTTCGCCGGCCCAATACGCCCGCCTAAGCTCGCCTACCTTCGCCGCCGCGGACCTGAAAAAATACGCCTAAGTTATCAAATAAAGCTGTCAAAAAGCCGCGGGGCGATGAGCAGCGGACTGTGACAGTTATCACTCATCCGATCTCGCTGCCCTTCGGCTTTTTCCCAGCTTTATTGCTAGCCTGTCACTAAGCACTCACACTAAACTACACTGTTCTACCCCCTATACCGGCGCCCCCGGAGCCTACCGCAACTCAATAAAGTTACTAACCCCTAAACCGCCGCTCCTAGACCCCGCCGCAAGTATTATAAATGTATTAACCCCTAAACCGCCGCTCCTAGACCCCGCCGCAAGTCTTATAAATGTATTAACCCCTAAACCGCCGCTCCTAGACCCCGCCGCAAGTCTTATAAATGTATTAACCCCTAAACCGCCGCTCCCGGACACCGCTGCCACCTACAGTATACCTAGTAACCCCTATCCTGCCCCCCACTACACCGCCGCCACTGTAATAAAATTATTAACCCCTAAACCTAAGTCTAACCCTAACCCTAACGCCCCCCTAACTTAAATATTAATTAAATAAATCTAAATAAATTAACTCTTATTAACTAAATGAATCCTATTTAAAACTAAATACTTACCTTTAAAATAAACCCTAATATAGCTACAATATAAATAATAATTATATTCTAGCTATTTTAGGATTTATTTTTATTTTACAGGTACCTTTCAATTTATTTTAACCAGGTACAATAGCTATTAAATAGTTATTAACTATTTAATAGCTTACCTAGCTAAAATAAAGAGAAATGTACCTGTGAAATAAATCCTAACCTAAGTTACAATTACACCTAACACTACACTATACTTTAATAAATTATTCTTATTTAAAACTAAATACTTACCTGTAAAATAAACCCTAAGATAGCTACAATATAATTAATAATTATATTATAGCTATCTTAGGATTTATATTTATTTTACAGGTATCTTTGTATTTCTTTTAGCTAGTTAGAATAGTTATTAAATAGTTAATAACTATTTAATAACTACCTAGCTAAAAGAAATACAAAATTACCTGTAAAATAAATCCTAACCTAAGTTACAATTAAACCTAATACTACACTATCATTAAATTAATTAAATAAACTACCTACAAATAACTACAATTAAATACAATTAAATAAACTAACTAAAGTACAAAAAATAAAAAAAGCTGTTACAAAAAATAAAAAAATAAGTTACAAACATGTTAAAAATATTACAACAATTTTAAGATACTTACACCTAATCTAAGCCCCCTAATAAAATAACAAACCCCCCCAAAATAAAAAAATGCCCTACCCTATTCTAAATTAAATAAATTTCAAAGCTCTTTTACCTTACCAGCCCTTAAAAGGGCCATTTGTGGGGGCATGCCCCAAAGAAAACAGCTCTTTTGCCTGTAAAAGAAAAATACAACCCCCCCCAACATTAAAACCCACCACCCACATACCCCTAATCTAACCCAAACCCCCCTTACAAAAACCTAACACTAATCCCCTGAAGATCATCCTACCTTGAGTCGTCTTCACTCAGCCGAGCCGAGAGGACATCCGGAGCGGAAGAAGTTAATCCTCCAAGCGGCGCTGAAGAAATCTTCCATCCGATGAAGTCATCATCCAGGCGGCGCTGAAGAAAAGTCTTCGATCCGGCCGATGTCATCTTCAAAGAGGCGCTGAAGAGGTCTTCTATCCGGGCAAGTCATCTTCCAAGCCGGGTCTTGAATCTTCCTTCCACCGACGCGGAACCACCTTCTTCACCGACGGACGACGACGAATGATGGCTCCTTTAAGGGACGTCATCCAAGATGGCGTCCCCTCAATTCTGATTGGCTGATAGGATTCTATCAGCCAATCGGAATTAAGGTAGGAAAATCTGATTGGCTGATGGAATCAGCCAATCAGATTCAAGTTCAATCCGATTGGCTGATCCAATCAGCCAATCAGATTGAGCTCGCAATCTATTGGCTGATCGAACAGCCAATAGAATGCGAGCTCAATCTGATTGGCTGATTCCATCAGCCAATCAGATTTTTCCTACCTTAATTCCGATTGGCTGATAGAATCCTATCAGCCAATCGGAATTGAGGGGACGCCATCTTGGATGACGTCCCTTAAAGGAGCCGTCATTCGTCGTAGTCCGTCGGTGAAGAAGGTGGTTCCGCGTCGGCGGAAGGAAGATTCAAGACCCGGCTTGGAAGATGACTTCGCCTGGATAGAAGACCTCTTCAGCGCCTCTTTGAAGATGACATCGGCCGGATCGAAGACTTTTCTTCAGCGCCGCCTGGATGATGACTTCATCGGATGGAAGATTTCTTCAGCGCCGCTTGGAGGATTAACTTCTTCCGCTCCGGATGTCCTCTTCAGTTCCATCGGTGGCTCGGCTGAGTGAAGACGACTCAAGGTAGGATGATCTTCAGGGGATTAGTGTTAGGTTTTTGTAAGGGGGGGTTTGGGTTAGATTAGGGGTATGTGGGTGGTGGGTTTTAATGTTGGGGGGGGGGTTGTATTTTTCTTTTACAGGCAAAAGAGCTGTTTTCTTTGGGGCATGCCCCCACAAATGGCCCTTTTAAGGGCTGGTAAGGTAAAAGAGCTTTGAAATTTATTTAATTTAGAATAGGGTAGGGCATTTTTTTTATTTTGGGGGGGTTTGTTATTTTATTAGGGGGCTTAGATTAGGTGTAAGTAGCTTAAAATTGTTGTAATATTTGTAACATGTTTGTTACTTATTTTTTTATTTTTTGTAACTTAGCTTTTTTTATTTTTTGTACTTTAGTTAGTTTATGTAATTGTATTTAATTGTAGTTATTTGTAGGTAGTTTATTTAATCTTCCTTCCGTACCTGGTTTTCAATCCGCCACCCCTGGAGGCGGCGGATCCCATAGGAATCAATGGGAGTCGGACCATAGCGAAAGTACAAGTTCGCTGCTGACAGACATCCCATTGATTTCTATGGGAGCTGTCTACACCTAACACCCTAACATGTACCCCGAGTCTAAACACCACTAATCTGTCCCCCCTACACCGCCGCAACTAAATAAAGTTATTACCCCCTAAACCGCCGCTCCCGGAGCCCACCGCAAGCTACTCTATACATATTAACCCCTAAACCGCCGCTCCCGGAGCCCACCGCAACCTATATTAAATGTATTAACCCCTATCCTGCCCCCCCTACACCGTCGCCACCTATAATAAATTTATTAACCCCTAATCTGCCCCCCCTACACCGTCGCCACCTATAATACATTTATTAACCCCTATCCTGCCCCCCACTACGCCGCTGCCGCTGTAATAAAATTGTTAACCACTAAACCTAAGTCTAACCCTAACCCTAACGCCCCCCCTAACTTAAATATTAATTAAATAAATCTAAATAAATTAACTCTTATTAACTAAATGAATCCTATTTAAAACTAAATACTTACCTTTAAAATAAACCCTAATATAGCTACAATATAAATTATAATTATATTCTAGCTATTTTAGGATTTATATTTATTTTACAGGTAACTTTCAATTTATTTTAACCATGTACAATAACTATTAGTTATTAACTATTTAATAGCTTACCTAGCTAAAATAAAGAGAAATGTACCTGTGAAATAAATCCTAACCTAAGTTACAATTACACCTAACACTACACTATACTTTAATAAATTATTCCTATTTAAAACTAAATACTTACCTGTAAAATAAACCCTAAGATAGCTACAATATAATTAATAATTATATTATAGCTATCTTAGGATTTATATTTATTTTACAGGTATCTTTGTATTTCTTTTAGCTAGTTAAAATAGTTATTAAATAGTTAATAACTATTTAATAACTACCTAGCTAAAAGAAATACAAAATTACCTGTAAAATAAATCCTAACCTAAGTTACAATTAAACCTAATACTACACTATCATTAAATTAATTAAATAAACTACCTACAAATAACTACAATTAAATACAATTGCATAAACTAACTAAAGTACAAAAAATAAAAAAAGCTAAGTTACAAAAAATAAAAAAATAAGTTACAAACATGTTAAAAATATTACAACAATTTTAAGCTACTTACACCTAATCTAAGCCCCCTAATAAAATAACAAACCCCCCCAAAATAAAAAAATGCCCTACCCTATTCTAAATTAAATAAATTTCAAAGCTCTTTTACCTTACCAGCCCTTAAAAGGGCCATTTGTGGGGGCATGCCCCAAAGAAAACAGCTCTTTTGCCTGTAAAAGAAAAATACAACCCCCCCCAACATTAAAACCCACCACCCACATACCCCTAATCTAACCCAAACCCCCCCTTACAAAAACCTAACACTAATCCCCTGAAGATCATCCTACCTTGAGTCGTCTTCACTCAGCCGAGCCACCGATGGAACTGAAGAGGACATCCGGAGCGGAAGAAGTTAATCCTCCAAGCGGCACTGAAGAAATCTTCCATCCGATGAAGTCATCATCCAGGCGGCGCTGAAGAAAAGTCTTCGATCCGGCCGATGTCATCTTCAAAGAGGCGCTGAAGAGGTCTTCTACCCGGGCGAAGTCATCTTCCAAGCCGGGTCTTGAATCTTCCTTCCGCCGACGCGGAACCACCTTCTTCACCGACGGACTACGACGAATGACGGCTCCTTTAAGGGACGTCATCCAAGATGGCGTCCCCTCAATTCCGATTGGCTGATAGGATTCTATCAGCCAATCGGAATTAAGGTAGGAAAAATCTGATTGGCTGATGGAATCAGCCAATCAGATTGAGCTCGCATTCTATTGGCTGTTCCGATCAGCTGGGCCGTAAAAGTGCCGAGCGTACCTGCTAGTTTTTTGATAACTAGCAAAAGTAGTGAGAATGTGCCGCACTTGTGTGCGGAACATCTGGAGTGACGTAAGAATCGATCTGTGTCGGACTGAGTCCGGCGGATCGATGCTTACGTCACAAAATTCTACTTTTGCCGGTCTCGAGCCTTTGATAACTAAGGCGAATCAGCCTCGCCACAAATACGCTGCGGAATTCCAGCGTATTTGAGGTTGACGGCTTGATAACTAGGCCCCATAGTTTACAACTTTGACCAAAACTTTATGTTGTCCTTCGTGCCTTGAAATCATCATCAAACTAAAAACCTAAAGTCTGTTGTATTCAAGTTAAAAAACATAATTGAAATATCACAAGACTGGTGATGAAATGCCATATCAGATATATATTAAATTACATAGTCTAAAAAGATAAACAAGTAAGTAAGTAAATAGCACATTAAGCATATTCATATCATAAAACTGCGCTCAAAGAGATAAGCCCACTGCTTATGAATCATTCCATTAGCATTAAAATATCAGAGTCATATATATTAATAACACTACTAATAACCATAATGATTCCTATGACAGGATTTGTGTCCTTATGGATACACAGACCTAGCCTGTTATTCCCAATAGTTTATAATGTCATATTCAGAGTTCAACCCATGGGGTGCTCTAGTTCTAAGTCTGTGTATCCAAAAGGCCTCCCGTTTTGCCATAAGTTTATCCCTATCTCCCCCTCTCTTATTACACTTGACCATTTCAATAATAGTCCACTTTAGCGCATTTGCACTTTTGTTGTGCTTCAATAGAAAGTGTTGCACTAGAGGGGTGGTCAGTTTACCTGCCTTGATGTTGGATAGATGCGCACGTATTCTATCCCTGGTCTCTCTTGTTGTGAGACCTGTATACTGTACACCACAGGTTTCACACGTGAGCAAGTAAACAACATAAGTGGTTCTACAGTTAAGGCATGAAAAATGTCTGACCTTTTCCCCAGTTACAGTGCTGCCAAAACCCTCTCCTTGTTGAAGATACTCACAAGCTATGCACTGTGAGTAGCTGCATTTATAGGTACCTTTAAACCTTAGCCATGATGAATTGACACTGGTATTGAAAGGGCTAAGTTGTGTGGGGGCCAATATATTGCCTATAGTCATACCCTTCTTGAAAGCATATCTGCAACCCTTAGCCACCACTTCCACCAGGTCATCATCAGCTGCAAGCATATGAAAATGTTTCCGAATAATGTTGCAGACTTGGTCAAGTGTAATAAGAGAGGGGGAGATAGGGATAAAATTTTGGCATAAAGGGAGGCCTTTTGGATACACAGACTTAGAACTAGAGCACCCCATGGGTTGAACTCTGAATATGACATTATAAACTATTGGGAGTAACAGGCTGGGTCTGTGTATCCATAAGGACACAAATCCTGTCATAGGAATCATTATGGGTATTAGTAGTGTTATTAATATATATGACTCTGATATTTTAATGCTAATGGAATGATTCATAAGCAGTGGGCTTATCTCTTTGAGCGCAGTTTTATGATATGAATACGCTTAATGTGCTATTTACTTACTTGTTTATCTTTTTATGCACTCCTAGATTATGCATGCCCAGACTATGTAATTTAATATATATCTGATATGGCATTTCATCACCAGTCTTGTGATAATTCAATTATGTTTTTTAACTTGAATACAACAGGCTTTAGGTTTTTAGTTTGATGATGATTTCAAGGCACGAAGGACAACATAAAGTTTTGGTCAAAGTTGTAAACTATGTTCGAAAAATTGCGTTCACATATTTCTGCATTGTCAATTGAAGTTTAACTTTTCATTCATGATGTAACTCATTAAAAGTGTAGTTGCTATAAATGTAATAAGAGCATGAATGTGGGTGTGTACATAGGATTACGCCCAGGATAAGGATTTTATCCAATCACAATAACACAGAGGTGTATTTAAAGGTTGCTGTGGTTATGGACTATAGCTACGATTACGGCCATACAGGCTGAAACGCGTCAGCGGACAGTCCTTTGAGTGTATTCTATGTCACCCACATTGTCACTTGTATGTGTATACCTGCTTTTACAAGGATGTTTATCTGAACTCTGAATAAAAGCCTTTTAAGTGTATCCTGTATGCTGGTGCTTCCCATCTACACTAAACTCAGATTATTCAAGAAACAGAGGAATGAGCAGTAGTTTTCGAGATTTCACCCTTGCTTTAGTCACTTCACACTCACCCATTACAGCAGTAGCTTTTCCGGCGAGGATTGAGCGGATAACCGGAAGACAGAGAATCCGGATGAAGTCACACGCCATACACGCTATTGCAGAGTGGGCCTAGAAGGGGAGCGAAACAAACCGGAGGACTTACCTTGTTTATTACGAACAGACTGGTGCCTCCAGGAAGTCGGTTTGTGTTCCCTGTGGACAGGCCACGAAACCTGGAAACAAGGGACGCACTAGGGACCGGAGCTACAGAAGCTAGGTGAGTGGATGGGGAAGCCCCAATTTCACTTCAATTATACCGTTGTGGTTTATAAGGAGGCTCAGATTTTTACACAGACTCTGACTTTGCTGCAATAAATAGGTGCTCACATAGCTCTATACGAATATTTGATTTCTGGCGATGTCTGTCCACCGCCTCAGAGCAGGCGGACAGGTTGTGGAGCAGCAGTCTTTAGACCGCTGCTTCAAAACTTGTGTTTCCGGCAATCTTGAAGGCTCGCCAGAAACATGGGGCATCAAGCTCCATACGGAGCTTGATAAATATCCCCCTTAGTATCTGAGATGCATTTTGCAATGAATAATGATGATGATAAAGTAGTAGAAGCAGATAGACAAATAGCAAACCATTACTTCTGTTCACTCTTCACAACACAGTGCAATTCTATTAAGGGATGTTACTTTAAATGATACTATGTGCAGTACTTCTCTTTTTACAGATGAAGAGGCTTTAGTGGCTTTATCAAAAATAAAACTAAATAAGACTGTGGGTCTTTCTAATAATTATCCAAGGGTTCTAAGGGAACTTCATCAATGATAGCTACTCCATTAGGTTATTTATAAATAAACTAGAAACCGTCCAAAGGAGGCTACTAAAATGGTACACGGTATAAAATATAAACATAAAAATAAACGGCTAGATTACGAGATGTGCGTTTTGACGGCAAATTTCGATTTAGTCTTAGTTTTAGTCTTTTGACAAAAATGCCATTTTAGATTTAGTCATATTTTAGTCATCTGAATTGTTTTAGTTTTAGTCTAGTTTTACTCGACTGAATCTCCAGTAGATTTTAGTCAACTAAAATCTAAGGGGTTTAGTTAAAGTGTAATGCATTATTTAAGCATTTCTCTATAATTTGCAAACCGATTATATACTCCAGGAGTAAACATAACACCTGTTATTATTTATGATATTAAGGTTTAAACATGCAATACAGACACAGATTTAGCCGATGTGATATGTAACATCTTTATTAAACTTACAATTAAATAAAACCAAGTTTCATAAACAAACAGAAGTGCAACTTTAAAATATAAAAAAACTAAACTGTAAACTGTATTGGCTGTATTGCACATATTACCCAATATAAAAACTTTAACAGTTCAAGTAACTAAACACAACAAAGAATGTATGCAGCTAGCACAGGCACAGCATAACTTAAATCCATACTTGTGGGTTATGCTTATTACTTATAGGAAGAATCAATTGATCACAGATTCTAAAAAATTTCGGCAATGATATTAACACTGCTCTAGAACTTCCAAATTCATTATATACTCCTGGAGTAAAGGTGTATTAACTTGTTTATTAACTTGTTGTGGTATATAACGTCTTTATTTATCTTCAAATTTAATAAAATTAAGTTTCGTAAGTTTTACAAAAGAGCAGTAATTAGATATGGATTGATTATAACACCTTGCATAAAATGTTTTTGTCAGAAAATTTTGATTTAGTTTTAGTCTTAGTCTTTTGACTAAAATGTTATTTTGATTTAGTTTTAGTCAATGGGGCCTATTTATTAAAGTTCTTGCGGACCTGATCCAACAGTGCGGATCAGGTCCCCAAAACCTCGCTGAATGCGGGGAGCAATACGCTCTCCGTATTCAGCATTGCCCCCTGCTGACTCGCGGTCAATCGGCCGCCAGCAGGGAGGTGTCAATCAACCCGATCGTACTCGATCGGGTTTATTTCCGGCGATTCCTGTCCGCCTCATCAGAGCAGGCAGACAAAGTTATGGAGCAGCGATCTTTGGACTGCTGCTTCATAACTGGTGTTTCTGGCGAGTCTGAAGAATCTCCAGAAACATGGGCACTCAAGCTTCGTTCGGAGCATGATAAATGGGCCCCATAGTCTTTTGACTAAAATGCCATTTTAGTTTTAGTCGTATTTTAGTCATCAGAATTTCTTTAGTTTTATACTCATTTTAGTCTAGTTTTAGTCGACGAAATTAAAACTGATTACGAGTCTGTCCTGGGAGGCCAAAAAGTGAGCGGTACACCCTACCCCATCAAGAGTCCTACCGCACTTAAAAGTCAGTAGTTAAGAGTTTTATGGTACAACGCTGTAACATAAAACTCATAACTAAAGTGCTAAAAAGTACACTAACACACATAAACTACCTATTAACCCCTTAACCGAGGCCCTCCCGCATCGCAAACAGTAAAATAAAATTTTTAACCCCTAATCTGCCGCTCCGGACACCGCCGCCACCTACATTATACTTATGAACCCCTAATCTGCTGCCCCCAACATCGCCAACACCTACATTATATTTATTAACCCCTAATCTGCCGCCCCCAATGTTGCCGCAACCTACCTGCACTTATTAACCCTTAATCTGCCGCCCTCAACGTCGCCGCCACTATAATAAAAATATTAACCCCTAAACCGCCGCACTCCCTCCTCGCAAACATTAGTTAAATATTATTAACCCCTAATCTGCCGTCCCTAACATTGCCGCCACCTACCTACATTTATTAACCCTTAATCTGCCGCCACCAACGTCGCTGCCACTATACTAAATGTATTAACCCCTAAGCCTAAGTCTAACCCTAACACCCCCTAACTTAAATATAATTAAAATAAATCTAACTAAAAATTCCTAACATTACCTAAATAAACATTTTTTTTAAACTAAATAACTATAAAATAAACCCTAAGCTAGCTACAATATAACTAATAGTTACATTGTAGCTATCTTAGGGTTTATTTTATTTCACAGGCAAGTTTGTATTTATTTTAACTAGGTAGAATAGTTATTAATTAATAACTAACTAGCTAAAAATAAATACAAAAGCACCTGTAAAATAAAACCTAACACTACACTACAATTAAATAAATTAACTAAATTAAATACAATTACCTAAATTAAATAAATTAGCTAAAGTACAAACAAACCCCCCCCACTAAATTACAGAAAATAATAAACAAATTGCAAGATATTTAAACTAATTACACCTAATCTAATAGCCCTATCAAAATTAAAAAAAAGCCCCCCCAAAATAAAAAAAAACCCTAGCCTAAACTAAACTACCAGTTGCCCTTAAAAGGGCCTTTTGCGGGGCATTGCCCCAAAGTAATCAGCTCTTTTACCTGTAAAAAAAAATACAAACAACCCCCACAACAGTAAAACCCACCACCCACACAACCAACCCCCAAATAAAATACTATCTAAAAAAACCTAAGCTCCCCATTTCCCTGAAAATGGCATTTGGATGGGCATTGCCCTTAAAGGGGCAGTTAGCACTTTTGCGGCCCTAAGTCCCTAACCTAAAAATAAAACCCACCCAATACACCCTTAAAAAAAACCTAACACTAACCCCCCTGAAGATCGACTTAAAGTTCTGAAGACCGGACATCCATCCTCAAGGAAGTGGCAGAAGTCTTCATTCAACCGAGCCGAAGTCCTCAACGAAGCCGGGAGAAGTCTTCATCCAAGCCGGGCGAAGTGGTCCTCCAGACGGGCAGAATTCTTCATCCAGACGGCATCTTTTATCTTCATCCATCCGACGCTGAGCAGGTCCATCTTCAAGACACCTGACGCGGAGCATCCTCTTCATCCGACGGACTAACAACGAATGAAGGTACCTTTAAGTGACGTCATCCAAGATGGCGTCCCTTAGATTCCGATTGGCTGATAGAATTCTATCAGCCAATCGGAATTAAGGTAGAAAAAATCCTATTGGCTGATGCAATCAGCCAATAGGATTGAAGTTCAATCCTATTGGCTGATCCAATCAGCCAATAGGATTGAGCTTGCATTTTATTGGCTGATTGGGACAGCCAATAGAATGCAAGCTCAATCCTATTGGCTGATTGGATCAGCCAATCCGATTGAACTTCAATCCTATTAGCTGATTGCATCAGCCAATAGGATTTTTTCTACCTTAATTCCAATTGGCTGATAGAATTCTATCAGCCAATCAGAATCTAAGGGATGCCATCTTGGATGACGTCACTTAAAGGTACCTTCATTCGTCGTTAGTCTGTCGGATGAAGAGAATGCTCCGCGTCGGATGTCTTGAAGATGGACCCGCTCCGCATCGGGTGGATGAAGATAGAAGATGCCGTCTGGATGAAGACTTCTGCCCGTCTGGAGGACCACTTTGCCCGGCTTGGATGAAGACTTTCTCCGGCTTCGTTGAGGACTTCGGCCCGGTTGGATGAAGACTTCTGCTGCTTCCTTGAGGATGGATGTCCGGTTTTCAGAACTTTAAGTCGATCTTCCCAAATGCCCTTTTCAGGGCAATGGGGAGCTTAGGTTTTTTTAGATAGTATTTTATTTAGGGGGTTGGTTGTGTGGGTGGTGAGTTTTACTGTTGGGGCGTTGTTTGTATATTTTTTTACAGGTAAAAGAGCTGATTACTTTGGGGCAATGCCCAGCAAAAGGCCCTTTTAAGGGCTATTGGTAGTTTAGGCTAGGTTTTTTATTTTTATTTTGGGGGGGCTTTTTTTTATTTTGATAGGGCTATTAGATTAGGTGTAATTAGTTTAAATATCTTGTAATTTGTTTATTATTTTCTGTAATTTAGTGGGGGGGTTTTATACTTTAGCTAATTTAATTTAATTTAGGTAATATGGTATTCCACAGCGTAATTGTGGCGAGCTTGATCCGACCTAGTTATCAAAGCCTACAGACCGGCAAAAGTTGAAATCTGTGACGTAACAGCCAATAGAATGCGAGCTCAATTCTATTGGCTGATTGGATCAGCCAATAGGATTGAACTTCAATCCTATTGGCTGATTGCATCAGCCAATAGGATTTTTTCTAACTTTATTCCAATTGGCTGATAGAATTCTATCAGGCAATCGGAATCTAAGGGATGCCATCTTGGATGACGTAACTTAAAGGTACCTTCATTCGTCATTAGTCTGTCGGATGAAGAGGATGCTCCGCGTCGGATGTCTTGAAGATGGACCCGCTCCGCATCGGATGGATGAAGATAGAAGATGCCGTCTGGATGAAGACTTCTGCCTGTCTGGAGGACCACTTCGCCCGGCTTGGATGAAGACTTCTCCCAGCTTCGTGGAGGACTTCGGCCCGGTTGGATGAAGACTTCTGCCGCTTCCTGGAGGATGGATGTCTGGTCTTCAGAACTTGAAGTCGATCTTCCCAAATGCCCTTTTCAGGGCAATGGGGAGCTTAGGTTTTTTTAGATAGTATTTTATTTAAGGGGTTGGTTAAGTGGGTGTGAGTTTTACTGTTGGGGGGTTGTTTGTATATTTTTTTACAGGTAAAATTGATTACTTTGGGGCAATGACCCGCAAAAGGCCCTTTTAAGGGCTATTGGTAGTTTAGTTTAGGCTAGGGTTTTTTTATTTTGGGGGGGCTTTTTTTATTTTGATAGGGCTATTAGATTAGGTGTAATTAGTTTAAATATCTTGTAATTTGTTATTTATTTTCTGTAATTTAGTGGGGGGGGGGTTTGTACTTTAGCTAATTTAATTTAGGTAATTATATTTAATTTAGTTAATTTATTTAATTATAGTGTAGTGTTATGTGTTATTGTAACTTAGGTTAGGTTTTATTTTACAGGTACTTTTGTATTTATTTTAGCTAGGTAGTTAGTAAATAGTTAATAACTATTTAGTAACTAATCTACCTAGTTAAAATAAATACAAACTTGCCTGTAAAATAAAAATAAAACCTAAGATAGCTACAATGTAACTATTAGTTATATTGTAGCTAGTTTAGGGTTTATTTTACAGGTAAGTATTAAGTTTTAAATAGGAATTATTTAGGTAATAATATTAATATTTATTTAGCTTTATTTAAATTATATTTAAGTTGTGGGGTGTTAGGGTTAGACTTAGGTTTAGGGGTTAATACATTTAGTATAGTGGCGGCGACGTTGGGGGTGGCAGATTAGGGGTTAATAAATGTAGGTAGGTGGCAGCGACATTGGGGGTGGCAGATTAGGAGTTAATAAATATAATGTAGGTGTCGGCGATGTCGGGGGCAGCAGATTAGGGGTTAATAAATATAATGTAGGTGGCAGCGGAGTCCGGAGCGGCAGATTAGGGGTTAATAAATATAATGCAGGTGTCGGCAATGTCGGGGGCGGCAGATTAGGGGTTAATAAGTGTAAGATTAGGGGTGTTTAGACTCGGGGTTCATGTTAGGGTGTTAGGTGTAAACATAAATTTTATTTCCCCATAGGAATCAATGGGGCTGCATTACTGAGTTTTACGCTGCTTTTTGGCAGGTCTTTTTTTCAGCTGGCTCTCCCCGTTGATTCCTATGGGGAAATCGTGCATGAGCATGTACGACCAGCTCACCACTGACTTAAGCAGCGCTGGTATTGAAGTGAGATTTGGAGCAAAATTTTGCTCAACGCTCACTTTTTGTCTTTTAACGCCGGGTTTATAAAAACTCGTAATACCAGCGCTGCATGTAAGTGAGCGGTGAGAGCAAAATGCTCGTTAGCACCGCATAGCCTCTAACGCAAAACTCGTAATCTTTATGGGGGATATTTATCAAGCCGTCAACTGCAAATACGCTGGAATTCCACAGCGTAATTGTGGCGAGCTTGATCCGACCTAGTTATCAAAGCCTACAGACCGGCAAAAGTTGAAATCTGTGACGTAACATACGATCCGCTGGTCTCAATCTGACACAGATCGATGCTTACGTCATTACAGATGTTCAGAATACTCATTCGGCTCTATTTGACAATTTTTAAAAGTTATCAAATAGTTAACCGGTACGCTTGCGGCTATTCCGGCCCAGCGTACCTGGTTTTCAATCCACCACCCTGGAGGCCGCAGATGCCATAGGAATCAATGGGAGTCTGAAAGCAGGGAAAGATTATGTTCGATGCTGCCAGATATCCCATTGATTTCTATGGTAGAAAACCAGTAACATTTACACCTAACACCCTAACATATACCCTGAGTCTAAACACTCCTAATCTGCCGCCCCAACATCGCTGCCACCTACATAATGTTATTAACCCCTATTCCGCAGCTACCCGACACCGCCGCAACTAATTAAAGTTATTAACCCCTATTCCGCCGCTCCCGGACCCCGCCGCAACTAAATAAAACTATTAACCCCTATTCCGCTGCTCCCAGACCCCACCGCCACCTAAATAAACGTTTTAACCCCTAAACCTCTGGCCTCCCACATCACTACCATTAACTAAACCTATTAACCCCTAAACCGCCAGCCCCCCACATCGCCATAAACTGAATTAAGTTATTAACCCCTAAACCTAACAGCCCGCTAACTTTACATTAAAATTACAACATCCCTATCTTATAATAAATTAAAACTTACCTTTAGAATTAAAATAAACTATATTAAACTATTAATTAACCTACCCTAACTATTATACTAAAATTACATTATACTAGCAATTAAATTAACTATATTAAATATTAAAAAACCCTAAACCTACTCAAATTATTCAAATCTACTATTAAAAATTACTAAATTACAAAAAAAAACATTAAGTTACAAAAACAAACACTAAATTACAAAAACAAACAAACCACAGTATCAAAAATAAAAACAAATTACACCTAATCTAATAGCCCTATCAAAATAAAAAAGCCCCCCCCCCCCAAAAAAAAATTAAAAAAACCCTAGCCTACAATAAACTACCAATGGCCCTTAAAAAGGGCCTTTTGCGGGGCATTGAACCAAATAAATTAGCTCTTTTACCTGTAAAAAAAAAGATACAAACACCCCCAACAGTAAACCCCCTCCAAATAAAAAGCCTATCTAAAAAAACCTAAGCTCCCCATTGCCCTGAAAAGGGCATTTCTATGGGCATTGCCCTTAAAAGGGCATTTAGCTCTTTTACTGCCCAGACCCTAATCTAAAAATAAAACCCACCCAAAAAAACCTTTAAAAAAAACCCAGACGATCCACTTACAGTTCTTGAAGTCCCGCTTGAAGGATCCATCCAGCCGGCGAAGTCATCATCCAGGCGGCCTCTTCTATCTTCATCCAGCCGGGGCAGAGCGGGTCCATCCTGAAGACATCCGGCGCGGAGCATCCTCTTCATATGGTCGCTGCCGTACACTTCAATGCAAGCGACACAATCCAAGATGGCGTCCCTTGCATTCCTATTGGCTGAAATATTTCAATAAGCCAATAGGAATTAGAGCTGCGAATATCCTATTGGCTGTTCCAATCAGCCAATAGGATTGAGCTCTCATTCTATTGGCTGATTGGAACAGCCAATAGGATGAGAGCTCAATCCTATTGGCTAAATGGATCAGCCAATAGGATTTTAGCAGCTCTAATTCTTATTGGCTGATTGAAATCTTTCAGCCAATAGGAATGCAAGAGACGCCATCTTGGATGACGTCATTTAAAGGGAAACTTCATTCAGCAAGAGTCGTCTTAAGAACAGGATGCTCCACGCCAGATGTCTTGAAGATGGAGCCGCACCGCGCTGGATGGATGAAGATAGAAGATGCCGTCTGGATGAAGACTTCTGCCCGCTTGGAGGAAGACTTCTGCCCGCTTGGATGAAGACTTCTGTCGGCTTCGCTGAGGACTTCTGACGCTTGGATGAGGATGGATGTCCGGTCTTTGAAAACGAAGTGGATCTTTGGGGGTTAGTGTTAGGTTGTTTTAAGGGTTTATTGGGTGGGTTTTAATTTTAGATTAGGGACTTTGGGCTGAAAAAGAGCTGAATGCCCTTTTAAGGGCAATGCCCATACAAATGCCCTTTTTACGTTTTTATTTGGGGGTTTGGTTGTGTGGGTGGTGGGTTTTACTGTTAGGGGGTGTTTATATTTTATTTTACAGGTAAAAGAGCTGATTTATTTGGGGCAATGCCCTGCAAAAGGCCCTTTTAAGGGCCATTGGTAGTTTATTGTAGGTTATTTTTTGTAACTTAGTTTTTATTTTTTTTGTAACTTAGTAATTCTTTATAGTAGATTTAAATAACTTGAGTAGGGTTAGGTTTTTAAATATGTTATATAGTTAATTTAATTGTTAGTTTAATGTAATTTTAGTATAATAGGGTAGGTTAATGAATAGTTTAATATAGTTTAATGTAATTGTAGGATAATAGTTAGGGTAGGTTAATTAATAGTTTAATATAGTTTAATGTAATTTCAGTATAATAGTTAGGGTAGGTTAATTAGTAGTTTAATATAGTTTATTTTAATTCTAAAGGTAAGTTTTAATTTATTATAAGATAGGGATGATTTAATATTTAATGTAAAGTTAGCGGGTTGTTATGTTTAGGGGTTAATAGCTTAATTTAGTTTATGGCGATGTGGGAGGCTGGCGGTTTAGGGGTTAATACATTTATTTAGTTGCTGAGGGGTCTGGGAGCGAGGGGATAGGGGTTAAAAACTTTATTAGAGTTGCAGTGGGCTCCGGGAGCGGTGGGATAGGGGTTAATACATTTATTAGAGTTGCGGTGGGCTCCGGGAGAGGAGGGATAGGGGTTAATACATTTATTAGAGTTGCTGTGAGCTCTGGGAGCGGAGGGATAGGGGTTAATACATTTATTAGAGTTGCTGTGGATTCCGGGAGCGGCGGGATAGGGGTTAATACATTTATTAGATTTGCGGCGGGGTCGGGGAGCGGCGGGATAGGGGTTAAACATTTTAGTATAGTGGGGGTGTTTAGTGACAGGGTATAAATAAAGTTTGGAAAAAGCCAAATAGCAGCGAGATCGAAGACTGTTACTTAACAACAGTCCGCTGCTCATCGCCCCGTACTTGGTGCGCAGCTTTTTGATAGATTTTTTTATAAATAAGGAGAGCGTATTCAGGTCCTCGGCCGCGATGTTAGGCGAATACAGCACAGCTGACGGCTTGATAGATAGGCCTTCTAATAAAAATTGTGAACACAAAGAATGTGAAAAAATTAAAAAATGCCTGGGACATGCTTAAAGCTAGCCCAATAAGAGATAGATTACGAGCAGAGTGGTAGTATGTGCTCGCTAAACAGAGGCTTTTTGCGCAAGTTGGGTAGCGCACGCACTACAAGTTGAAAGAAAAACGTTTTGCACAAGTGCTAACCCAACACACGCAAAAAGCAGAAGTCTGTATATTGTGACTCCATTAACATATTCCCCCATAGACTTCAAAGTTGAAAAAAAAAAACACTCTTCCTAGCGCACAAACCCGATCACGTTTTCTCAAGGGTGAAATATGAAATATTAATATTTCACATTCTGATGTTCTTCACATAGCATAATTTTTTCTATTTATTCATAAATACATATTTCTACATATATGATTTTCTTGGTAAAATATATATCTATACATATATATTTATATATATATATATATATATATATATACACACCACAGTATACAGATATATATAGATACATATATATATATATATATATATATATATATATATATATATATATATATATATATATATATATATATATATATACACAAAGTATATATATAGGAATATCTGTTTAAAACTACTAAGAAAATATTACCCTATGTGAAAAACAATCTAATATGAAATATTTACAGTAAATACACAGTATATTTTTTTCTATTTATTTATAAATACATACATATATATATATATATATATATATATATATATATATATATATATATATATATATATATATATATATATATATATATATATATATATATATATATATATAAACCAGCAAAGAGGAAGTCACTCACAGGGTCTTTTTGCAAGACCCTGTGATTGACTTCCTCTTTGCTGGTTTATCTATACTCTTGAAGTGCACCAGGGGCAAGGAGAGCTCAACGGAGCTATTTGAAGCTGGAGTGCTACTACACCTTCTACATTATATATATATATATATATATATATATATATATATATATATATATATATATATATATATATATATATATATATATGATTTTCTTGGTAAAATATATATCTATACCTATATATATATATTCTGCATATATATATATATATATATATATATATATATATATATATATATATATATATATATATATATATAAATATCTATTTAAAACTACTAAGAATATATTACCCTATGTGAAGAACAATCTAATATGAAATATTTACAGTAAATACACAGTATAAAACTTTTTTAAATATGAATATTGCATAAATATGCTTTTACATGTTTTCAGCTGCTTGACTGCAAAGGGCTCCAATGTACTTATATATATAAATATATATATATATATATATATATATATATATATATATATATATATATATATATATATCTATATATGTGTACATATGTTTATATGTGTGTATATATATCTGTAAATAAATATATATGTTCACACATATAAACATGTGTACATACAGTGGGGGGTAGTTATCAAGCCGTCTACTTTACCTGCCTTCGCCAGTCCAATACGCCCGCCTAAGCTCGCCTACCATCGCCACCGCGGACCTTCAAAATTTTGCCTAAGTTATCAAAAAAGCTGTCAAAAAGCTGCGCACCAAGTACGGGGCGATGAGCAGCGGACTGTGAGAGTTATCACTCATCCGATCTCGCTGCTCTTCGGCTTTTTGACAGCTTTATTGATACCCCTGTCACTAAGCACCCACACTAACTACACTGTTCTACCCCCTATACCGGCGCCCCTGGAGCCCCCCGCAACTCAATAAAGTTAGTAACCCCTAAACCGCCGCTCCTAGACCCCGCCGCAACTCTTATAAATGTATTAACCCCTAAACCGCCGCTCCCGGACACCGCCACCTACATTATACCTAGTAACCCCTATCCTGCCCCCCCTATACCGCCGCCACCTATAATAAAATTATTAACCCCTATCCTGCGGATCGCGGACCTCGCCGCAACTAAATTAATAGTTTAACCCCTAAACCGCTGCACCCGGAACCTATATTAAACTTATTAACCCATAATCTGCCCCCCCTACACCGTCGCCACCTATAATAAATTTATTAACCCCTATCCTGCCCCCCCTACACCGCCGCCACTGTAATAAAATTATTAACCCCTAAACCTAAGTCTAACACTAACCCTAACACCCCCCTAACTTAAATATTAATTAAATACATCTAAATAATATTTCTCTTATTAACTAAATTAATCCTATTTAAAAAAAAAATACTTACCTTTAAAATAAACCCTAATATAGCTACAATATAAATAATAATTATATTGTAGCTATTTTAGGATTTATTTTTATTTTACAGGCAAATTTCAATTTATTTTAACTAGGTACAATAGCTATTAAATAGTTATTAACTATTTAATAGCTATCTAGTTAAAATAAAGAGAAATTTACCTGTAAAATAAAAACTAACCTAAGTTACAATTACACCTAACACTACACTATACTTTAATAAATTATTCCTATTTAAAACTAAATACTTACCTGTAAAATAAACCCTAAGATAGCTACAATGTAATTAATAATTACATTGTAGCTATTTTAGGATTTATATTTATTTTACAGGTAACTTTGTATTTATTTTAGCTAGTTAGAATAGTTATTAAATAGTTATTAACTATTTAATAACTACCTAGCTAAAAGAAATACAAAATTACCTGTAAAATAAATCCTAACCTAAGTTACAATTAAACCTAACACTACACTATCATTAAATTAATTAAATAAATTAGCTACAAATAACTACAATTAAATTAAATTAAATAAACTAACTAAAGTACAAAAAATAAAAAAAGCTAAGTTACAAAAAATAAAAAAATAAGTTACAAACATTTAAAAAATATTACAACAATTTTAAGCTATTTACACCTAATCTAAGCCCCCTAATAAAATAACAAAGCCCCCCAAAATAAAAAAATTCCCTACCCTATTCTACATTAAAAAGTTCAAAGCTCTTTTACCTTACCAGCCCTTAAAAGGGCCTTTTGCGGGGCATGCCCCAAAGAATTCTGCTCTTTTGCCTGTAAAATAAAAATACAAACCCCCCCCAACATTAAAACCCACCACCCACATACCCCTAATCTAACCCAAACCCCCCTTAAATAAACCTAACACTACTCCCCTGTAGATCATCCTACCTTGAGTCGTCTTCAGCCAGCCGACCACCGATGGAACCGAAGAGGAGATCCGGAGCGGCAGAAGTCATCATCCAAGGGGCGCTGAAGAAGTCTTCGATCCGATGAAGTCATCATCCAGGCGGCGCTGAAGAGGTCTTCCAACCGGGCAATGTATTCTTCCAAGCGGCATCTTCAATCTTCTTTCTTCCGGATCCATCTTCATCCCGCCGACGCGGAACATCCTTCTTCCCCGACGGACTAACGACGAATGAAGGTTCCTTTAAATGACGTCATCCAAGATGGCGTCCCTCGAATTCCGATTGTCTGATAGGATTCTATCAGTCAATCGGAATTAAGGTAGGAAAAATCTGATTGGCTGATTGAATCAGCCAATCAGATTCAAGTCGCATTCTATTGGCTGATCGGAACAGCCAATAGAATGCAAGCTCAATCTGATTGGCTGATTGGATCAGCCAATCGGATTGAACTTGAATCTGATTGGCTGATTCAATCAGCCAATCAGATTTTTCCTACCTTAATTCCGATTGGCTGACGTCATTTAAAGGAACCTTCATTCGTCGTGGAGGAAGGCTTTTCCGCGTCGGCGGGATGAAGATGGAGCCGGAAGAAAGAAGATTGAAGTTGTCGCTTGATAGAAGACTTCAGCCAGATGGAAGACCTCTTCAGCCCCCGCTTGGATGAAGACTTCAGCCGGATGATAGACCTCTTCAGCCCCCGCTTGGATGAAGACTTTAGCCGGATGATGGACCTCTTCAGCGCCACGCTTGGATGAAGACATCGCCCAGATTGGATGAAGAATTCGGCTCGGCTGAGTGAAGACGACTCAAGGTAGGAAGATCTTCAGGGGGGTAGTGTTAGGTTTTTTTTAAGGGGGGTTTGGGTGGGTTAGAGTAGGGGTGTGTGGGTGGTGGGTTTTAATGTTGGGGGGTTGTATTTTTATTTTACAGGCAAAAGAGCTGTTTTCTTTGGGGCATGCCCCGCAAAAGGCGCTTTTAAGGGCTGGTAAGGTAATAGAGCTGGTATCTTTTAAATGTAGAATAGGGTAGGGAATTTTTTTTATTTTGGGGGGCTTTGTTATTTTATTAGGGGGCTTAGAGTAGGTGTAATTAGCTTAAAATTGTTGTAATATTTTTAAAATGTTTGTATTTTTTTATTTTTTGTAACTTAGTTCTTTTTTTATTTTTTGTAATTTAGTTAGTGTATTTATTTGTAGGGATATTTGTATTTAATTTATTTAATGATGTGATGATAGTGTTAGGTTTAATTGTAACTTAGGTTAGGATTTATTTTACTGGTAATTTTGTATTTCTTTTAGCTAGGTAGTTATTAAATAGTTATTAACTATTTAATAGCTATTGTACCTAGTTAAAATAAATACATAGTTACCTGTAAAATAAATATAAACCCTAAAATAGCTGCAATGTCATTATTAATTACATTGTAGCTATCTTAGGGTTTATTTTACAGGTAAGAATTTAGTTTTAAATAGGATTCATTTATTTAATGATAGTGTAGTGTTAGGTGTAATTGTAACTTAGGTTAGTTTTTATTTTACAGGTACATTTCTCTTTATTTTAACTAGATAGCTATTAAATAGTTAATAACTATTTAATAACTATTGTACCTAGTTAAAATAAATACAAACTTGCCTGTAAAATAAAAATAAATCCTAAAATAGCTACAATGTAACTATTAGTTATATTGTAGCTAGTTTAGGGTTCATTTTACAGGTAAGTATTTAGCTTTAAATAGGAATAATTTAGTTAATAAGAGTTAATTTATTTTGTTAGATTTAAATTAGATTTAATTTAGGGGGTGTTAGGGTTAGACTTAGCTTTAGGGGTTAATAATTTTATAATAGGTTGCGGCGGTATAGGGGGGGCAGGATAGGGGTTAATAAAAATATAGGTGGCGACGGTGTAGGGGGGGCAGATTAGGGGTTAATAAGTTTAATATAGGTGGCGGCGGGGTCCGGGAGCGGCGGTTTAGGGGGTAAACTATTTATTTCATTGCGGCGGGGTCCGGGAGCGGCAGGATAGGGGTTAATACATTTATTAGGGGTGGTGGCGGTATAGGGGGCAGGATAGGGGTTAATAGGTATTATGTAGGTGGCGGCGGGGCCTGGGAGCGGCAGTTTAGGGGTTAACAGATTTCTTAGAGTTGCGGCGGGGTCCGGGAGCGGCGGTTTAGGGGTTAACATATTTATTATAGTGGCGGTGGGCTCCGGGAGCGGCGGTTTAGGGGGTAATACATTTATTTAGTTGAGGCGGTGTAGGGGGACAGATTAGGGGTGTTTAGACTCGGGGTACATGTTAGGGTGTTAGGTGTAGACGTTACTATAGGAATCAATGGGATGTCTTGCAGCAGCGAACATGAACTTTCGCTATGGTCAGACTCTCATTGATTTCTATGGGATCCGCCGCCTCCAGGGCGGCGGTGTGAAAACCAGGTACACTGGGCCGGAAAAGTGCCGAGCGTACCTGCTAGTTTTTTTATAACTATCAAAAGTAGTCAGATTGTGCCGCACTTGTGTGCGGAACATCTGGAGTGACGTCAGAATCGATCTGTGTTGGACTGAGTCTGGCGGATCGAAGCTTACGTCACTAAATTCTACTTTTGCTGGTGTAAAGGGCTTGATAACTAAGGCGAATCAGCCTCGCCACAAATATGCTGCGGAATTTCAGCATATTTGAGGTTGAAGGCTTGATAACTAGGGGCCAGTATCTCACAAAAGTACACCCCTCACATTTTTGTAAATATTTTATTATATATTTTCATGTGACAAGTAGTGAGTGTACAGCCTGTATAATAGTGTAAATTTGCTGTCCCCTCAAAATAACTCAAAACACAACCATTAATGTCTAAACCGTTGGCAACAAAAGTGAGTACACTCCTAAGTGGAAATGTCCAAATTGGGCCCAATTAGCCATTTTCCCTCCCCAGTGTCATGTGACTTGTTAGTGTTACAAGGTCTCAGGTGTGAATGGGGAGCAGGTGTGTTAAAATTGGTGTTATCATTCTCACACTCTCTCATACTGGTCACTGGAAGTTCAACATGGCACCTCATGGCAAAGAACTCTCTGAGGAGCTGAAAAAAAAATGTTGCTCTAAATAAAGAAGGCCTAGGCTATAAGAAGATTGCCAAGACCCTGAAACTGAGCTGCAGCACGGTGGGCAAGACTATACAGCGGTTTCACAGGACAGGTTCCACTCAGAACAGGCTTCTCCATGGTCGACCAAAAAAGTTGAGTGCAGCTCAGCGTCATATCCAGAGGTTGTCTTTGGGAAATAGATATATGAGTGCTGCCAGCATTGCTGCAGAGGTTGAAGGGGTTGGGGGTCAGCCTGTCAGTGCTCAGACCATACGCCGCACACTGCATCAAATTGTTCTGCATGGCTACTGTCCCAGAAGGAAGCCTCTTCTAAAGATGATGCACAAGAAAGCCCACAAAGTTTGCTGATGACAAGCAGACTAAGGACATGGATTACTGGAACCATGTCCTGTGGTCCAATGAGACCAAGATATACTTATTTGGTTCAGATGGTGTCAAGCATGGTGGTGGGAGTGTCATGGTCTGGGCCTGCATGAGTGCTGCCGGCATTGGGGAGCTACAGTTCATTGAGGGAACCATGAATGCCAATATGTACTGTGACATACTGAAGCAGAGCATGATCCCCTTCCTTTGGAAACTGAGCTGCAGGGCAGTATCCCAATATGATAACGACCCCAAACACACCTCCAAGACGACCACTGCCTTGCTAAAGAAGCTGAGGATAAAGGTGATGGACTGACCAACCATGTCTCCCGACCTAAACCCTATTGAGCATCCTCAAATGGAAGGTGGGGGAGCGCAAGGTCTCTAACGTCCACCAGCTTTGTGATGTCATCATGGAGGAGTGGAAGAGGACTCCAGAGGCAACCTGTGAAGTTCTGGTGAACTCCATGCCTATGAGGGTTAAGGCATTGCTGGCAAATAATGGTGTCCACACAAAATATTGACACTTTGGGCCCAATTTGGACATTTCCACTAAGGGCTGTACTTAATTTTGTAGCCAACAGTTTAGACATTAATGGCTGTGTTTTAAACTATTTTGAGGGGACAGCAAATGTACACTGTTATAAAGGCTGTACACTCACTACTTAACATTGTAGCAAAGTGTCTTTTCTTCAGTGTTGTCACATGAAAAGATATAATAAAATATTTACAAAAATTTGAGGGGTGTACTCACTTTTGTGAGATATTGTACATACATATACATATTTAGACACCTATCTTTGTGATGGGATTTAACAGTTTGTTGTTTCGTCCTGTTTATTGCTGGTCTATGGCAGTTGCATGGGCTTTTACATTAAACAGAAGTCTCAAAAAAATTTTTTTTAAGAAACATAATTTATGTAAGAGCTTTCCTGATAAATGAATTTCTTTCATATTGGCAAGAGTCCATGAACTAGTTACGTATGGGATATTATTATTATTATCGGTTATTTGTAGAGCGCCAACAGATTCCGCAGCGCTAATATACAATGCTACCAGGAGGGGCAAAGTTTCCCAAACCTCAAAATGCCTATAAATACACCCCTCGCCACACCCACAATTCAGTTTAACGAATAGCCAAGTAGTGGGATGATTAAGAAAGGAGTAAAAAGCATCAACAAAGAAATTTGGAATAATTGTGCTTTATACAAAAAATCATAACCATCATAAAAAGGGTGGGCCTCATGGACTCTTGCCAATATGAAAGAAATGAATTTATCAGGTAAGTTCTTACATAAATTATGTTTTCTTTCATGTAATTGTCAAGAGTCCATGAGCTAGTGATGTATGGGATATCAAATACCCAAGATGTGGAACTCCACGCAAGAGTCACTAGAGAGGGAGGGATAAAAAATAAACAACAGCCAAATGCTGAAAAAATAATCCACAACCCAAATATAAGTTATTCTTATGAAGAAAAGAAAAACTGAAAATAGCAGCAGAAGAATCAAACTGAAACAGCTGCCTGAAGAACTTTTCTACCAAAAACTGCTTCAGAAGAAGCAAATACATCAAAACGGTAGAATTTAGTAAATGTATGCAAAGAGGACCAAGTCGCTGCTTTGCAAATCTGATCAACTGAAGCTTCATTCTTAAAAGCCCACGAAGTGGAGACTGATCTAGTTGAATGAGCTGTAATTCTCTGAGGCGGGGCTTGACCAAACTCCAAATAAGCTTGATGAATCAAAAGCTTTAACCAAGAGGCCAAGGAAATAGCAGAGGCCTTCTGACCTTTCCTAGGACCAGAAAATATAACAAATAGACTAGAAGTCTTCCTGAAATCTTTAGTAGCTTCAACATAATATTTTAAAGCTCATACCACATCCAAAGAATGTAAGGATCTTTCCAAAGGATTCTTAGGATTAGGACACAAGGAAGGGACAACAATTTCTCTACTAATGTTGTTAGAATTCACAACCTTAGGTAAAAATTCAAATGAAGTCCGCAAAACCGCCATATCCTGATAAAAAATCAGAAAAGGAGATTCACAAGAAAGAGCAGATAGCTCAGACACTCTTCTAGCAGAAGAGATGGCCAAAAGGAACAAGACTTTCCAAGAAAGTAGTTTAATGTCCAAATAATGCATAGGCTCAAACGGAGGAGCCTGTAACGCCTTCAAAACCAAATTAAGACTCCAAGGAGGAGAAATTGATTTAATGACGGGCTTAATACGAACTAAAGCCTGTACAAAACAGTGAATATCAGCAAGTTTAGCAATCTTTCTGTGAAATAAAACAGAAAGAGCAGAGATTTGTCCCTTCAAGGAACTTGCAGACAAACCCCTATCCAAACCATCCTGGAGAAACTGTAAAATTCTAGGAATTCTAAAAGAATGCCAAAAGAATTTATGAGAAGAACACCATGAAATGTAAATATTCCAAACTCGAAAATAAATCTTCCTAGAGACAGATTTACGAGCTTGTAACATAGTATTAATTACTGAGTCAGAGAAACCTCTATGACTTAAAACTAAGCGTTCAATTTCCATACCTTCAAATTTAATGATTTGAGACCCTGATGGAAAAACGGACCTTGAGACAGTAGGTCTGGCCTTAATGGAAGTGGCCAAGGTTGGCAACTGGACATCCGAAAAAGATCCGCATACCAAAACATGTGGGGCCAAGCTGGAGCCACCAGCAACGATTGTTCCATGATGATCTTGGAGATCACTCTCGGAAGAAGAACTAGAGGCGGGAAGATATAAGCAGGTTGATAACACCAAGGAAGTGTCAGCGCATCTACTGCTTCCGCCTGAGAATCCCTGGACCTGGACAGGTATCTGGGAAGTTTCTTGTTTAGATGAGAGGCCATCAAATCTATTTCTGGAAGACCCCACATCTGAACAATCGGAGAAAACACATCTGGATGGAGAGACCACTCCCCTGGATGTAAAGTCTGACGGCTGAGATAATCCGCCTCCCAATTGTCTACACCTGGGATATGAACCGCAGAAATTAGACAAGAGCTGGATTCCGCCCAAACAAGTATCCGAGATACTTCTTTCATAGCTAGGGGACTGTGAGTCGCACCCTGATGATTGACATATGCCACCGTTGTGATATTGTCTGTCTGAAAACAAATGAATGGTTCTCTCTTCAACAGAGGCCAAAACTGAAGAGCTCTGAGAATTGCACGGAGTTCTAAAATATTGATTGGTAATCTCGCCTCTTGAGATTTCCAAACTCCTTGTGCTGTCAGAGATCCCCAGACAGTTCCCCAACCTGAAAGACTCGCATTTGTTGTGATCACAGTCCAGGTTGGACGAACAAAAGGGGCCCATTGTACTAAACGCTGGTGATTTAACCACCACGTCAGAGAGTGTCGAACATTGGGATTTAAGGATATTAATTGTGATATCTTTGTATAATCCCGGCACCATTGACTCAGCATGTAAAGCTGGAGAGGTCTCATGTGAAAACGAGTAAAAGGAATTGCGTCCGATGCTGCAGTCATGAGGCCTACAACTTCCATGCACATAGCCACTGAAGGGAATGACTGAGACTGAAGGTGCCGACATGCTGCAACCAATTTCAAACGTCTCTTGTCTGTTGGAGACAGAGTCATGGACACGGAATCTATCTGGAGACCCTTGTCTGAGGAATCAAGAAACTTTTTGGTAAATTGATCCTCCAACCATGTTTTCGAAGAAACAACAAAAGTTGATTCGTATGAGATTCTGCAGAACGTAAAGACTGAGCTAGTACCAAGAGATCGTCCAAATAAGGAAACACAGCAATACCCTGTTCTCTGATTACAGAGAGTAGGGCACCCTGAACCTTTGAAAAGATTCTTGGACCTGTTGCTAGGCAAAATGGAAGAGCAACAAAATGGTAATGCTTGTCTAGAAAAGAGAATCTCAGGAACTGATAATGTTCCCGGATGAATCGTAATATGAAGGTAAGCATCCTGCAAGTCTATTGTAGACATATAATGTCCTTGCTGAACAAAAGGCAGAATAGTCCTTATAGTTACCATCTTGAAAGTTGGTACACTTACATAACGATTCAAAATTTTCAGATCCAGAACTGGTCTGAATGAAATTTCTTTCTTTGGGACAATGAATAGATTTGAATAAAACCCCAGGCCTTGTTCCTGAAAAGGAACCGGCATGATTACCCCTGAAACCTCCAGATCTGAAACACACTTCAGGAAAGCCTGAGCTTTTACTGGATTCACTGGGATGCATGAGAGAAAAACAAAATTTATGCTTACCTGATAAATTTCTCTCTTGTGGTGTATCCAGTCCACGGGTTCATCCATTACTTGTGGGATATTCTCCTTCCAAACAGGAAGTTGCAAGAGGACACTCACAGCAAAGCTGTCCATATAGCTCCTCCCCTAACTGCCACCCCCAGTCATTCGACCGAAGACAAGCAAGAAAAAGGAGAAACTATAGGGTGCAGTGGTGACTGTAGTTTAAAAATAAAAAACACCTGCCTTAGTGACAGGGCGGGCCGTGGACTGGATACACCACAAGAGAAAGAAATGTATCAGGTAAGCATAAATTTTGTTTTCTCTTGTAAGGTGTATCCAGTCCACGGGTTCATCCATTACTTGTGGGATACCAATACCAAAGCTTTAGGACACGGATGAAGGGAGGGACAAGGCAGGAACTTAAACGGAAGACACCACTGCCTGCAAGACCTTTCTCCCAAAAATAGCCTCTGAGGAAGCAAAAGTATCAAATTTGTAGAATTTAGAAAAAGTATGAAGCGAAGACCAAGTCGCCTTACAAATCTGTTCAACAGAGGCCTCATTTTTAAAAGCCCATGTGGAAGCTACCGCTCTAGTGGAATGAGCTGAAATTCTTTCAGGAGGCTGCTGGCCAGCAGTCTCATAAGCTAAACGGATTATGCTTGTCAGCCAAAAAGAAAGAGAAGATGCCGAAGCCTTTTGGCCTCTCCTCTGTCCAGAGTAGACAACAAACAATGCAGATGTTTGACGGAAATCCTTAGTAGCTTGTAAATAAAACTTTAAAGCACGAACCACGTCAAGATTGTGTAATAGACGTTCCTTCTTTGAAGAAGGATTAGGACACAGTGATGGAATAACAATCTCCTGATTGATATTCCTATTAGATACTACCTTAGGAAGAAACCCAGGTTTGGTACGCAAAACTACCTTATCTGCATGGAAGATCAGATAAGGGGAATCACACTGTAAGGCAGATAACTCTGAAACTCTTCGAGCCGAAGAGATCGCTACCAAAAACAGAACTTTCCAAGATAAACGCTTGATATCTATGGAATGCAGAGGTTCAAACGGAACCCCTTGAAGAACTTTAAGAACTAAATTTAAACTCCATGACGGAGCAACAGGTTTAAACACAGGCTTGATTCTAACTAAAGCCTAACAAAACGCCTGAACGTCTGAAACATCCGCCAGACGCTTGTGCAAAAGAATAGACAGAGCAGAAATCTGTCCCTTTAAGGAACTAGCTGACAATCCCTTCTCCAATCCTTCTTGGAGAAAAGATAATATCCTAGGAATCCTGACTTTACTCCATGAGTAACCCTTGGATTCACACCAATGAAGATATTTACACCATATCTTATGATAGATTTTCCTGGTGACAGGCTTTCGAGCCTGAATTAAGGTATCAATGACCGACTCGGATAAACCACGTTTTGATAAAATCAAGCGTTCAATCTCCAAGCAGTCAGCCGCAGAGAAATTAGATTTGGATGTTTGAATGGACCTTGGAGTAGAAGGTCCTGTCTCAGCGGCAGAGTCCATGGTGGAAGGGATGACATGTCCACCAGATCTGCATACCAAGTCCTGCGTGGCCACGCAGGTGCTATCAAAATCACCGAAGCTCTCTCCTGCTTGATCTTGGCAATCAGACGAGGGAGGAGAGGAAATGGTGGGAAAACATAAGCAAGGCTGAAGGACCAGGGCACTGCTAGAGCATCTATCAGCGTTGCCTGGGGATCCCTTAACCTGGACCCGTAACAAGGAAGCTTGGCGTTCTGACGAGACACCATCAGATCCAGTTCTGGTTTGCCCCATAGTTGAATCAGCTGGGCAAATACCTCCGGATGGAGCTCCCACTCCCCCTGGATGAAAAGTCTCCCGACTTAGAAAATCCGCCTCCCAGTTCTCTACTCCTGGGATATGGATAGCTGAGAGATGGCAAAGTGAACCTCTGCCCATAGAATTATCTTTGAAACCTCCAACATTGCCAGGGGGCTTCTTGTTCCCCCCTGATGGTTGATATAGGCTACAGTCATGATATTGTCCGACTGAAATCTGATGAACCTGACCGCAGCTAGCTGAAGCCAAGCCTGAAGAGCATTGAATATCGCTCTCAGTTCCAGAATGTTTATCGGAAGGAGGGCTTCCTCCTGATTCCATGAACCCTGAGCCTTTAGGGAGTTCCAGACCGCGCCCCAGCCCAGAAGGCTGGCATCTGTCGTCACTATAGTCCACTCTGGCCTGCGGAAACTCATTCCCCTGGACAGATGGACCCGAGATAACCACCAGAGAAGAGAATCCCTGGTCTCTTGATCCAGATTTAGCAGAGGGGACAAATCTGTGTAGTCCCCATTCCACTGATTGAGCATGCAAAGTTACAGTGGTCTGAGATGTAGGCGGGCAAACGGAACTATGTCCATTGCCGCTACCATTAGGCCGATTACTTCCATACACTGAGCCACTGACGGCCGAGAAGTGGAATGAAGAGCACGGCAGGAAGTTAGAAGCTTTGATAACCTGACCTCTGTCAGAAAATTTTTCATTTCTACTGAATCTATCAGTGTTCCTAGGAAGGAAACTCTTGTGAGAGGGGAGAGAGAACTCTTTTCTTCGTTCACCTTCCACCCGTGAGACCTCAGAAAGGCCAGAACAATGTCTGTATGGGACTTGGCGTTTGAAAAGTCGACGCCTGTATCAGAATGTCGTCTAGGTAAGGAGCCACTGCTATGCCCCGTGGCCTTAGAACCGCCAGTAGGGACCCTAGAAACTTCGTAAAGATTCTTGGTGCCGTGGCTAACCTGAAGGGAAGAGCCACAAACTGGTAATGCCTGTCTAAGAAGGCGAACCTGAGGAACTGATGATGATCTCTGTGAATCGGAATGTGGAGATAAGCATCCTTTAAGTCCACTGTAGTCATATATTGACCCTCCTGGATCATAGGAAGGATGGTTCGGATAGTCTCCATCTTGAAGGATGGAACCCTGAGAAATTTGTTTAGGATCTTGAGATCCAAGATTGGTCTGAAAGTTCCCTCTTTTTTGGGAACTATAAACAGATTTGAATAGAAGCCCTGCCCCTGTTCCTCCCTTGGAACTGGGTGGATCACTCCCATAACCAGTAGGCCTTGAACACAACGTAAGAATGCCTCTCTTTATCTGGTTTACAGATAATTGTGAGAGATGAAATCTCCCCTTTGGAGATGAAGCTTTGAAGTCCAGAAGATATCCCTGGGAAACAATCTCTAATGCCCAGGGATCCTGGACGTCTCTTGCCCAAGCCTGGGCGAAGAGAGAAAGTCTGCCCCCTACTAGATCCGGTCCCGGATCGGGGGCTACTCCTTCATGCTGTCTTAGAGGCAGCCGCAGGTTTCTTGGCCTGCTTCCCCTTGTTCCAAGCCTGGTTAGGTCTCCAGACTGGTTTGGACTGGGCGAGATTTCCCTCTTGTTTTGCTTTAGAGGAAACTGAAGCTGCGCCACTCTTGAAGTTTCGAAAGGAACGGAAATTATTCTGTTTGGTCCTTAACTTATTGGACCTATCCTGAGGAAGGGCGTGACCTTTTCCTCCAGTAATATCAGAAATTATCTCCTTCAGACCATCCCTTGAAGGGGATGTTAAGAAGCTTAGACTTTGAAGTAACTTTTGATTGAAGGTAAAACTACACTAAGTCACCACATATCTCTTGATACTTCCTTTCTTGTCGAGAGTTGCAAAAGAATGACTGGGGGTGGCAGCTAGGGGAGGAGCTATATAGACAGCTCTGCTGTGGGTGTCCTCTTGCAACTTCCTGTTGGGAAGGAGAATATCCCACAAGTAATGGATGAACCCGTGGACTGGATACACCTTACAAGAGAAAAATCTCCTCACAGGAGGTCTTACTCTGAATCCAATTTGGTACCCCTGAGAGACAATGCTCTGAATCCACTGATTTTGGACAGAATTTATCCAAACATCCTTGAAAAACCTTAATCTGCCCCCTACCAGCTGTGCTGGAATGAGGGACGCACCTTTATGCAAACTTAGGGGCTGACTTTGGTTTCTTGAAAGGCTTGGATTTATTCCAATTTGAGGAAGGTATCCAATTGAAAACAGATTCCTTGGGGGAAGGATTAGGTTTTTGTTCCTTATTTTGTCGAAAGGAACAAAAACTATTCGAAGCCTTAGATCTACCCTTAGGTTTTTTATCCTGAGGCAAAAAAACTAATTTCCCCCCAGTAACAGTTGAAATAATAGAATCCAACTGAGAACCAAATAAATTATTACCTTGGAAAGAAAGAGATAGTAATCTAGACTTAGATGTCATATCAGCATTCCAAGATTTAAGCCACAAAGATCTTCTAGCTAAAATAGCTAAAGACATGGATCTAACATCAATTTTGATAATATCAAAAATGGCATCACAAATAAAATGATTAGCATGTTGCAGTAAGCAAACAATGCTAGATATGTCAGAATCCAATTCTTGTTGCGCTAAATTCTCCAACCAAAAAGTTGAAGCAGCCGCAAGCCAAAGTAATTGCAGGCCTAAGAAGATGACCTGAATATAAATAGGCTTTTCTTAGATAAGATTCAAGCTTCCTATCTAAAGGATCTTTAAAGGAAGTAAGTAAAATGTAGTGAGAGATGGGATGTTCACTAATAAGGAAGGGACCCCTAATAAATGTATCAATATATCAATATGTTAGTCTATAGTTTAGTTGATCTGACAGGCAGATCTAAACTTTAAACAATTCAATAGACCATATATGAAACAGGGGGGGTGCTAACTGTCTGGAAGTACATAGGAATTGTAGCAAGACTAATAGTCTCCAGTATAGGAAGCCTCTGTGAACAGGCCAGTAGATTTTTGGACCTCTATCTACGTGATCTTGTACTTTCCCTTCCATCATATACTAGAGATACCATGGATATTCTCAATAAAATCCATGATATTACTCTAGAAAGAGAGACTATACTCATTACTTGTGATGTAGAATCACTTTATACATCAATTAACCATCGCAAGGGATGTGATGCGGTTAAATATTTCTTAGAGATGAAATCTACTGAAAATAAAGAACGTAACGACTTTATCCTTTCACTACTGAACAACTATTTTGTGTTCAATGACAACTTTTATCTCCAGGGCACCGCAATGGGCTCCTCATGTGCCCCCACCTATGCAAACATCTATTTAGGGTGGTGGGAACGTGAAATTGTATTTGATGATAACTTACAACATTACACTAAACATATTAGTCTATGGAGTCGCTACATAGACGACCTGTTCATTATTTGGACAGGTAGCCTGATCGAATTCAAAGAATTCATTAAAATATTGAACACAAATGACTTAAACTTAAAATTAACCTACAACACAAGCATCCAACAATTTGAATTCCTTGATGTAACTATCTATAAGGATAATGAGTATAGACTAAAAACTGATCGATACAGGAAGGAAACGGCCACAAATTCTACGTTACAATTCAATAGTTGTCATACCATGCAAACAAAGAGAGGTATCCCCATTGGGGAATTTTTAAGACTTAGACGGAATTGTACAGATGACAATATTTTCCATCAAAGAGCAAAGGAGCTCGAAAAACGATTGAAAGAGAGAGGATATACCCGCAAAATAATTTGTGCTGCATTTCAGAGAGCAAAAAGAACTACCCGTGACTCACTTCTAACCCCCAAGATCAAATCCAGGGGGATAGAAGAATCAGTGAGATTTGTGACTATGTATAATGCAGAGCATAATACCATTAATAGGATATTAAACAAACATGTTGATATTTTAAAATCAGACATGGTACTCTCTAAATATGTAGGAAACCAAATCAAAACTAGTTGGAGGAGAGCACCAACTATTGGAAATCGACTAATACAAAGTCACTTTGTGAGAAGCAGACCGAGTAAGAAGAACATATGCGGGACATACCCCTGTGGAGGGTGCAGCTTCTGCAAATACATTAGCAATGAAAGATAGTTCAACACTGTAACTGGGCCGAAACACATGTATGGATTCGCAAACTGCAAAACCAAAAATGTAGTATACTGTTTACTGTGTAATTGTGGAAAAAGATATATTGGAATCACGACTCGTGAACTTCGTGTTAGAATGGGAGAACACATTAACAGTATAAAAAATTGTGAATCAGATAAAAAGAATGACAAAAAATTGACTCCTGTGGCACGACACTATTTACACCAGCATGGTACAAAACCCTTATTAAAAATATGTGTATTACAGGTTATCAAACCAGGTATAGACGTGGAATCCATGTTATTACAGGCTGAATGCCGTTGGATATTCTGGCTAAATACACTCTCACCCTATGGACTAAACGAACAGGATGGTTTTGGTTCATTCCTATAGAATCTCTTATTATTATTTATGTTTTACATTATGTATCAACCTGGTCCCTCCGTACATAATAGAGACACACTCCCACCCATGTGTTTCTTATACTTAAGAGAATAATTTTCATTATAATTCTATTGTTCATATGTATATTCAATTGTGTATTACATACACCTGGGACTGATAACATAGAGATCATCATAATATGGTGTCATATACTTTAAGATACATTTTGTATTGAACAATATACAATCTATCTATCTATGATAATTGCACCTTCTTGACAGGACCCTTAAATGCAAAATATATATAAAAATATTTTTTCAAACTCATTCTACCCTTCTAAAGAGTAATAAAAGACAATTTTAATTTTAGACCTAATTTGGAATAATAATCGGTTAATATGGGTAATACACAGGAATTGACAACGTAAATAGGAACCTTGCTTTAATCTTTGATCTTATTCAGAACAATATTCGATTAGCATGTGTAATATATCTCATAATACAGTGTATAGAATAAAATTATGACATTATATGTATTATAACAAAGGGTCACTGCGAAAGGTCATTGTCATATTGCGATTGGTCATACTGAGATCATTTGTGGGAGCGCTCCCTTTGACCACACAGGTTCGTGCGGTCATCCCAATTGGATTAAATGCTTGAAGATTCAAATTATAGAAGATTAATGCCAACTGTATTATAGTGACCGGATGACATAGGGGAGAAATAAATTCACAGTTCTCCCTGGCATACCAATAGAGGTTCATTATCGTACCAAGAATATAGACTTTTGTTATTATGGTCTACAGATGTGACCTGGTAACATAATTTAAGTCTGGGAATATGCATGGTTACAGTGAAACACTGGAGGTTATTATTATTATTTTTCTGGAGCTGATTTGTAATAGTACTCTCTGTGATGGTGTAGGTTGATGCACACGTTTATTTACTTACTGTAATGTTGATGATAAATTGTGATATCATTTGTTCTTAACTGATGGTATTAATGAGAGTCGCATTGTAACTTTCATTTTCTAAAGGACATAAGGATCGTAATATATGACACACTGTCACTAGTATTCTAATTGTAGGATTGGTCTTCTAACTGGACTGTGAATTTTGAACTTATATCTTGGTACACTGATGGGTCATTTGCTGAAGATGGGGCTCTGACGTTTCAACCGATGTTAACATAGTGTCAAAATATTTCTAAACGGATTTACAATTCATTATATTTCTATAGATTGACAAGTGAATTAGCCAATCGTTGAAGTCTCAAGGGCTGTTTTCATCTTGACTATAAGCTGATTGGTTACTATACCGGACAGGACAAGCCATTATAAATTGTTATCTTCACATTAAGATCCATAATAATTAGGCTTCCAAATACTGCTGGCAATGCTTATGAACGTTTTTAATATAATCCGACTATAATGTGTGTTAGTTTATAACAAGGGCAAATCAGTTGGTACCGACACGGAGGCGGACTTTATAGCACACTGTCAATTACATTTGTATCATATATCCTTGGTAACGGCCACATTATTATTAGGATTCTCCTTTGATCCGTGCAACTTATTGGTGTAGGATAACATCGGATTGTGACTTACTAAATGAAAGCTGTATGTCTGTGACTTATAAATATTAACACATTAACTTTGCCACAATAACAAAAACGTTCTTGATTGCAGAAGATATATTTTCATTAACAGACTGACGTGATCACATGATGGCCTCCATCCAATGAGGGCCAATTCTGCTGATAGGTTGGATTAGTGGGTGTGTAGCCACACTCCACTCTGATTGGCCCATAATTTATTTAAAGGCTTGGAGACAAACCCTGATCGGGTTAGCCTTTGAGAAAGCCGGTGAACGGCGAAATGCGCATCAGGCATGTTTAGGTAACCTTATCCACTATTATTGCTGTTATAATGCCTATTGTTTTAGCCGTTACTAGGCTTATCAGCTTCCACACAGACCGACACTTACTCTCGCTCCTTGCTGCATTTCTGCAGATTTGAGCATTCAGGAGTTTGTGTTGGAACTTTCTATTTTAATCTGTTTTAACACATTTATTCACTTATATATATCTACACTATATGTATATATTAATTCAATTAGAATAAAAGTTAAGTTTTATTTACAACCTGTATCAAGGTGACCCTCCTTGCTACTATACATATGCTTTATTGAGAATCACAAGAGTGCTAACATACTGTCACCTTTTTTTCTTGCTACAATTCCTCTTTAAAGGAAGTACTATCTTCCATAGGAATAGTGGTTCGTTTAGCAAGAGTAGAAATAGCCCCATCAACTTTGGGGATTTTTTCCCAAAACTCTATTGCAACCACTGGTAAAGGATAGCATTTTTTAAACCTTGCAGAAGGATTAAAAGGAGTACCTGGCTTATTCCATTTCTTAGAAATCATGTCAGAAATAGCATCAGGAATAGGAAAAACCTCTGGAGTAACCACAGGAGGTTTAAAAACAGCATTTAAACGTTTACTAGTTTAAATATCAAGAGGACTAGCTTCCTCAATATCCAAAGTAATTAACACTTCTTTTAACAAAGAACACATCTACTCTATTTTAAATAAATAAGTAGATTTGTCAGTGTCAATGTCTGAGGAAGGATCTTCTGAATCAGATAGATCCTCATCAGAAGTGGATAATTCATTATGTTGTCGGTCATTTGAAATTTTATCAACTTTATGAGAAGTTTTAAAAGACCTCTTACGTTTATTAGAAGATGGAAATGCAGACAAAGCCTTCTGAATAGAATCAGTAAATAATTCTTTAAAATTCACAGGTATATCATGTACATTAGCAGTTGAAGGAACTGCAACTGGCTATGTACTATTACTAATGGACATTCTATCTACATGTAAAAGTTTATCATGAAAACTAATACAAATGACATTAGGAGATATAATCTCCACAATTTTACAACAAATGCACTTAGCTTTGGTAGAACCGATGTCAGGCAGCAAAGTTCCAGCAGATACTTCTGAGGCAGGATCAGATTGAGACATCTTGCAGAATGTAAAAGAAAAATCAACATATAAAGCAAAATTATCAATTTCGTTATATGACAGTTTCAGGAATGGGAAAAATGCAAATAGCATAGCCCTCTGACTTAGAAAAAGGCAAGAGGCAAAAGCAATGGGGCAATAAATAATTAAAAAAATTTGGCGCCAAGTATGACGCACAACGCAACTAGAACATTTTTTGGCACCAACCATGTCCGTAAGTTACACACTCGTGTCACTAACGACGCAACCCTGTGTGAACCCCTGCGTCAACTACGACGCCGGAAATGACGAACTTGCGTCAACGCGCGTGCCCTGTTCGCGCCAAAAAATTATTGCGCCAAGAATGACACACTAAAGTGTGGCATTTAGCGCACCCGCGAGCCTAAGACAGCCCGCAAATTAAAACAAGTAGTCAATTGAAAAAAGACTAAACCCCAGGTAAGAAAAATTTTTCAGCAATATTAACTTTCCCAAATATGAAACTGACAATCTGCAAAAGGAAATATATGAACCTGACTCATGGCAAATATAAGTACAATATATATATTTAGAACTTTATATAAATGTATAAAGTGCCAAACCATAGCTAAGGTGTCAAGAAATAAAAACATACTTACCAAAGACACCCATCCACATATAGCAGATAGCCAAACCAGTACTGAAACAGTTATCAGTAGAGGTAATGGTATATGAGAGTATATCGTCGATCTGAAAAGGGAGGTAGGAGATGAATCTCTACAACCGATAACAGAGAACCTATGAAATAGACCCCCGTTAGGAAAATCACTGCATTCAATAGGTAATACTCTCCACGTCCCTCTGACATTCGCTGTACTCTGAGAGGAATCAGGCTTCAAAATGCTGAGAAGCGCATGTCAATGTAGAAATCTTAGCACAAACTTACTTCACCACCTCCATAGGAGGCAAAGTTTGTAAAACTGAATTGTGGGTGTGGTGAGGGGTGTATTTATAGGCATTTTGAGTTTGGGAAACTTTGCCCCTCCTGGTAGGATTGTATATCCCATACGTCACTAGCTCATGGACTTTTGCCAATTACATGAAAGAAATCAGGATTTACAGTATCTAGAACCTCACGTTGCCATCTCCTTACAGTAATTGAAATTTTGCAAAAGAAAACCTTGTTCTGTACAAAAAGGTTTGGAACTTTAGGCGATATTCTAAACCTTGTCACTTAGTAGTTTCATGATTTACAGTGTGAGAACTGTTAAAAAAAATCCATCCCCGTTTTTTGAAAAGATGGTAATCTACGTTATTGTTTGTAACAGATGTCTCTGGCGGATAGGCTTTCCTTTAACCAAATAAATTAAATGATTAATAAATAGATGTTCTGGAAACAGTATTAGAGAGCATATGGGAAAACGTCATACAGTTTATATATAGCCATGTGAGTTTATCACTCAGCAGAACTTTACCAAGTCCACTAAATCAGAATAAGAACGCATAAAACATATAGGTTGAGTTTACACTGCTCATTATAATATGTTTTGACTGATTGATAACACCTTTCAGCAGTTTATAAAGCTAACTGAATTTCATTTACACTGCATAATTATGGCAGCTGAAGGCTGTTTTGGTGCCCATTATCCAATTGGAAAAAAAGTTAATTTGCCACAGTTCACATTGATCCCATTCCAAGGATTTGCTTATCATAAGCGACAATTAATGGACTCAACTTTACGTCCATTAAATATAGGGTCAAAATGTTGCTATCATATGAATAGTTAAGAAGTATGTTGATCCTACTATTTTACATATAAAAAGTACCTATAAATATAAACATAAAATATATCAAATCATATCCAATCATAATTTTATATATTGATTATATAAAAAATACATTTTTAAAACCATGAAGAAAATATATAAACAAAACATAGGGATCTAATGTAGATGTAAATTCATGAGTTTAGTACATGTTTAAAAATATATCTGCACATCTGTTAGCTGAGTCGATCACAGGTGAGGGTTTCAAGTGCAAGTCTTTTGTCCCATCTTGTTGAATTTACTAAACAACATACTCAGGGATGCTAATTTTCCTATGAAAATGACCAAGTTGCTGAATGTTAAATGGAAAATGGGGTAGGGTTACACTTAATACCCGACAAAGGCCTAGATTAGGAGTGGAGCACATAATTGTGCTTTCGTGAGCGTGATATTTGCGCTCCACTCAGTGCATGCAAATCAACTCCTACTGAAAAAATCTTTCTAATCTGAACTGAGAATATTTAACCCCTTTAATGTGACGACACATGGTCATTTTCCACACAATGAGGCCCATTTATCAAGCTCCGAATGGAGCTTGAGGGCCCCTGTTTCTGGCGAGTCTTCAGTCTTTAGATAAATAGGCCTCAATGTGCTAAGTACTGATGACAAACATTTGTCGTTATTTAGAGGGGGCTTTTGGAGCTCATCGCATCACCCTCCTGCACTCACCTCCACATCCCTGATGGTCAAGTGCATTGGCATTGCCTGGGGAATGTGGGGATGCCAGTGATATCACCACGCTCATGTTTCTCCCTAATTATCTTATGTCTCACTGATATAACACTGTGAAAGACGCTTCAGAGCCGAACACTGCGAAAGCTGGTGACATCAGCAATGAGGTCACCAGGAGCCCAATGCACATGCACAGAACTTAAGAAACAGTCTACACCAAAACTGTTATTTTATCAAATGCTAGATAATGCCTTTACTATCAATTCCCCAGCTTTGCACAAACAACATTATTATATTAATATACTTTATAGCCTTTAAACCTCTAAATTTCTCCCTGTTTCTAAGCCATTTCAGACAGCCTCTTATCACATGCTTTTTTATTAGCTTTTCACAACAAGACACTGCTAAGTCATATGTGCCATACAGATAACATTATGCTCATGCCCGTGGGGTTATGCACAACACAGCACTAATTGGATAAAATGCAAGTCAATATTTAATAAATAAATAGCCATGTGATAAGGGGGCTGTCAAAAGAGGCTTAGATAAAAGGCAATCACAGTGGTTAAAAGTATATTCATATAACCATGTTGGTTATGCAAAACTGAGGAATGGGTAATAAAGAGATTATCTATCTTTTTATAGAATAACAATTTTGGAGTAGACTGTCCCTTTAGGTAGACCGCCATAATACTACTGCTATAATGTGTCTACTGGAGGGTTTGGAAAGCTGTATATTTTTGTATATCTCATAAACAGGTGAAGAATTCATAACATACGGTATTTAATAATTTGTTTATTTTTACAAATACTATTCAACACTGAATTTCATGTCCCTTTAAATAGCTTGAAATGACATGGAAAATGAAGAGCCACATCATCAGAGGTGTATACAAAGTTTTCTCATCAAACTCTTATGGACTGTAAATCTGGCCTTGGTGTTTTAAGGAGATTTTAGAGCAGTTTTTCAATTAAAGCTGCACAGGCTTGAAAAGACAGCTGATGAGGAAGTATATAGCATGCTAAAGGCTGTAGTCACTGCAGCTTCAAGAGAATGCTGTGTATAAATAGCAGCTTTACTGGAACCCTAACGAGTACACATCTGCAGAGCGCAGATCTTGTGTTTTTTGTTAATTTGTTAGAGAAAAATGCTATGTGAAAAGGAGGATCGAGACTAGATGGGAATGATTATAAGGACCACAGTAGTGACATATTCTATTTTAACCCCTTAACGACCGAGGACGTGCAGGGTACGTCCTCAAAAAAAAGGCAGTTAACGCCTGAGGACGTACCCTGCACGTCCTCGGTGTGGAAAGCAGCTGGAAGCGATCCTGTTTGCTTCCAGCTGCTTTCCGGTTATTGCAGTGATGCCTCGATATGGAGGCATCCTGCAATAACCTTTTGAAGCCATCCGATGCAGAGAGAGCCACTCTGTGGCCCTCTCTGCACCGGAGATCGGTGGCTTCCTTCGATGGTGGGTGGGAGCAGTACCGGGAGGCGGGTGGCGGCCATCGATGGCCCTGGAGATGCGGAGGGGGGCGGGGATGCCCGGGGGCGCGCACGGACGCGCACGCGTGCACGGGAGGGCGGGGGCGTGCGCGGGGAGGGAGCGGGTGGGAACTGCTACACTACAGAAAAAGGCAATCAGTTAAAAAAACTAAAAAAAAAAAAATTACGATCAATGAGGTGGTGGGGGTTTGTGGTGGGGGGGGGGGGGGGGGGGTGTTTGGGGAAGCTACACTACAGAAAAAAAAAACTAAGGAAAAAAAAAAAAAAAACCCTTTTTTGTGCAAGCTGGGTACTGGCAGACAGCTGCCAGTACCCAAGATGGCCCCCAATAAGGCAGATAGGGAAGGTTACAGAGCTGTTTTGGGGGGGATCAGGGAGGTTGGAGGCTAAGGGGGGTCCTACACAGCAGAAGAATTTTTTTTTTTTTAAAAAACCTAAACCCCCCAAAAAGCTTTTATTTTAGTACTGGCAGACTTTCTGCCAGTACTTAAGATGGCGGGGACAATTGTGGGGTGGGGGAGGGAAGGGAGCTGTTTGGGAGGGATCAGGGGGTCTGATGTGTCAGGTGGGAGGCTGATCTCTACACTAAAGCTAAAATTAACCCTGCAAGCTCCCTACAAACTTCCTAATTAACCCCTTCACTGCTAGCCATAATACACGTGTGATGCGCAGCAGCATTTTGCGGCCTTCTAATTACCAGAAAGCAACGCCAAAGTCATATATATCTGCTATTTCTGAACAAAGGGGATCCCAGAGAAGCATTTACAACCATTTGTGCCATAATTGCACAAGCTGTTTGTAAATGATTTCAGTGAGAAACCTAAAATTGTGAAAAATTTAACGTTTTTTTTTTATTTGATCGCATTTGGCGGTGAAATGGTGGCATGAAATATACCAAAATGGGCCTAGATCAATACTTTGGGTTGTCTACTACACTACACTAAAGCTAAAATTAACCATACAAGCTCCCTACAAGCTCCCTAATTAACCCCTGCACTGCTGGGCATAATACACGTGTGGTGCGCAGCGGCATTTAGCGGCCTTCTAATTACCAAAAAGCAACACCAAAGCCATATATGTCTGCTATTTCTGAACAAAGGGGATCCCAGAGAAGCATTTACAACCATTTGTGCCATAATTGCACAAGCTGTTTGTAAATAATTTCAGTGAGAAACCGAAAGTTTGTGAAAAAATTTGTGAAAAAGTGAACGATTTTTTGTATTTGATCGCATTTGGCGGTGAAATGGTGGCATGAAATATACCAAAATTGGCCTAGATCAATACTTTGGGATGTCTTCTAAAAAAAAATATATACATGTCAATTGATATTCAGGGATTCCTGAAAGATATTAGTGTTCTAATGTAACTAGCGCTAATTTTGAAAAAAAGTAGTTTGGAAATAGCAAAATGCTACTTGTATTTATGGCCCTATAGCTTTCAAAAAAAGCAAAGAACGTGTAAATAATAGGTATTTCTAAACTCAGGACAAAATTTAGAAACTATTTAGCATGTTTTCTTTTTGGTGGTTGTAGATGTGTAACAGATTTTGGGGGTCAAAGTTAAAAAAAGTGTTTTTTTCCATTTTTTCCTCATATTTTATACATTTTTTTATAGTAAATTATAAGATATGATGAAAATAATGGTATCTTTAGAAAGTTAATTTAATGGCGAGAAAAACGGTATATAATATGTGTGGGTACAGTAAATGAGTAAGAGGGAAATTACAGCTAAACACAAACACTGCAAAAATGTAAAAATAGCCTTGGTCCCAAACGGACAGAAAATGGAAAAGTGCTGTGGTCATTAAGGGGTTAAGGGGCAATCTGGTGAGTAAATACATTCAAATACATTGGGGCCACGCTGTATGCGGAGAGCAATATGCTCTCCGTATTCAGCAATGCACTAGCAGCTCACAAGCCAATGGGCTGCCAGCAGGGAGGTGTCAATCAACCCTATCGTACTCAATCGGGTTGAATTTCGGCGATTACTGTCCGCCTGCTCAGAGCAGACGGACAGGGTTATGGAGCAGCGGTCTTTAGACCGCTGCTTCATAACTGCTGTTTCTGTCGAGTCTGAAGACTCGCCAGAAACACGGGCCCACAAGCTCCGTTCGGAGCTTGATAAATGGGCCCCATAGATACAGAAAAACATTACCTAAGGTGCCAATCATAAACTGTAATGGTATAAGAACTATAGGGTCTCTATCTTTGTAGAAAAATCAATTAACATATTTAATAATGCAAAACTAAAGCTGTAACTATGGCCTAGATTTGGAGTTCGGCGGTAAAAGGGCTGTTAACGCTCCGCAGGCTTTTTTCTGGCCGCACCATAAAATTAACTCTGGTATCGAGAGTTCAAACAAATGCTGCGTTAGGCTCCAAAAAAGGAGCGTAGAGCATTTTTACCGCAAATGCAACTCTCGATACCAGAGTTGCTTACGGACGCGGCCGGCCTCAAAAACGTGCTCGTGCACGATTCCCCCATAGGAAACAATGGGGCTGTTTGAGCTGAAAAAAAACCTAACACCTGCAAAAACATAATTTATGCTTACCTGATAAATTCCTTTCTTCTGTTGTGTGATCAGTCCACGGGTCATCATTACTTCTGGGATATAACTCCTCCCCAACAGGAAATGCAAGAGGATTCACCCAGCAGAGCTGCATATAGCTCCTCCCCTCTACGTCACTCCCAGTCATTCGACCAAGAATCAACGAGAAAGGAGAAACCAAGGGTGAAGTGGTGACTGGAGTATAATTTAAAAAAAATATCTACCTGCCTTAAAAAACAACAGGGCGGGCCGTGGACTGATCACACAACAGAAGAAAGGAATTTATCAGGTAAGCATAAATTATGTTTTCTTCTGTTATGTGTGATCAGTCCACGGGTCATCATTACTTCTGGGATACCAATACCAAAGCAAAAGTACACGGATGACGGGAGGGATAGGCAGGCTCATTATACAGAAGGAACCACTGCCTGAAGAACCTTTCTCCCAAAAATAGCCTCCGAAGAAGCAAAAGTGTCAAATTTGTAAAATTTGGAAAAAGTATGAAGCGAAGACCAAGTTGCAGCCTTGCAAATCTGTTCAACAGAGGCCTCATTCTTAAAGGCCCAAGTGGAAGCCACAGCTCTAGTAGAATGAGCTGTAATTCTTTCAGGAGGCTGCTGTCCAGCAGTCTCATAGGCTAAACGAATTATGCTACGAAGCCAGAAGGAGAGAGAGGTAGCCGAAGCCTTATGACCTCTCCTCTGACCAGAGTACACGACAAACAGGGAAGACGTTTGTCGAAAATCCTTAGTTGCCTGCAAGTAGAATTTGAGGGCACGAACTACATCTAGATTGTGTAGAAGACGTTCCTTCTTTGAAGAAGGATTCGGGCACAGAGAAGGAACCACGATCTCTTGATTGATGTTCCTGTTAGTGACTACCTTAGGTAAGAACCCAGGTTTAGTACGCAGAACTACCTTATCTGAATGAAAAATCAAATAAGGAGAATCACAATGTAAAGCTGATAACTCAGAGACTCTCCGAGCCGAAGAAATAGCCATTAAAAATAACACTTTCCAAGATAACAACTTTATATCAATGGAATGAAGGGGTTCAAACGGAACTCCTTGTAGAACGTTAAGAACAAGGTTTAAACTCCATGGCGGAGCAACAGTTTTAAACACAGGCTTGATTCTAGTTAAAGCCTGACAAAAGGCCTGGACGTCTGGATTTTCTGATAGACGCCTGTGCAACAAAATGGACAGAGCTGAGATCTGTCCCTTTAATGAACTAGCCGATAAACCCTTTTCTAAACCTTCTTGTAGAAAGGACAATATCCTAGGAATCCTAACCTTACTCCAGGAGTAACCTTTGGATTCGCACCAGTATAGGTATTTACGCCATATCTTATGGTAAATTCTTCTGGTAACAGGCTTCCTAGCCTGTATCAGGGTATCAATAACCGACTCAGAAAAACCACGTTTTGATAAAATCAAGCGTTCAATTTCCAAGCAGTCAGCTTCAGAGAAGTTAGATTTTGATGTTTGAATGGACCCTGTATCAGAAGGTCCTGTCTTAGAGGTAGAGACCAAGGCGGACAGGATGACATGTCCACTAGATCTGCATACCAAGTCCTGCGTGGCCACGCAGGCGCTATTAGAATCACTGATGCTCTCTCCTGTTTGATTTTGGCAATCAATCGAGGAAGCAGCGGGAAGGGTGGAAACACATAAGCCATCCCGAAGTTCCAAGGTGCTGTCAAAGCATCTATCAGAACCGCTCCCGGATCCCTGGATCTGGACCCGTAGCGAGGAAGTTTGGCGTTCTGGCGAGACGCCATGAGATCTATCTCTGGTTTGCCCCAACGTCGAAGTATTTGGGCAAAGACCTCCGGATGAAGTTCCCACTCCCCCGGATGAAAAGTCTGGCGACTCAAGAAATCCGCCTCCCAGTTCTCCACTCCCGGGATGTGGATTGCTGACAGGTGGCAAGAGTGAGACTCTGCCCAGCGAATTATCTTTGATACTTCCATCATTGCTAGGGAGCTTCTTGTCCCTCCCTGATGGTTGATGTAAGCTACAGTCGTGATGTTGTCCGACTGAAACCTGATGAACCCCCGAGTTCTTAACTGGGGCCAAGCCAGAAGGGCATTGAGAACTGCTCTCAATTCCAGAATGTTTATTGGTAGGAGACTTTCCTCCTGATTCCATTGTCCCTGAGCCTTCAGAGAATTCCAGACAGCGCCCCAACCTAGTAGGCTGGCGTCTGTTGTTACAATTGTCCAGTCCGGCCTGCTGAATGGCATCCCCCTGGACAGATGTGGCCGAGAAAGCCACCATAGAAGAGAGTTTCTGGTCTCTTGATCCAGATTCAGAGTAGGGGACAAGTCTGAGTAATCCCCATTCCACTGACTCAGCATGCACAATTGCAGCGGTCTGAGATGTAGACGTGCAAAGGGTACTATGTCCATTGCTGCTACCATTAAGCCGATCACCTCCATGCATTGAGCTACTGACGGGAGTTGAATGGAATGAAGGACACGGCATGCATTTAGAAGCTTTGTTAATCTGTCTTCTGTCAGATAAATCTTCATTTCTACAGAATCTATCAGAGTCCCCAAGAATGGAACTCTTGTGAGAGGAAAGAGAGAACTCTTCTTTTCGTTCACTTTCCATCCATGCGACCTTAGAAATGCCAGAACTAACTCTGTATGAGACTTGGCAGTTTGAAAGCTTGAAGCTTGTATCAGAATGTCGTCTAGGTACGGAGCTACCGAAATTCCTCGCGGTCTTAGTACCGCCAGAAGGGCACCCAGAACCTTTGTGAAGATTCTTGGAGCCGTAGCCAATCCGAATGGAAGAGCTACAAACTGGTAATGCTTGTCTAAGAAGGCAAACCTTAGATACCGGTAATGATCTTTGTGAATCGGTATGTGAAGGTAAGCATCCTTTAAATCCACTGTAGTCATGTACTGACCCTCTTGGATCATGGGTAAGATTGTCCGAATAGTTTCCATTTTGAACGATGGAACTCTTAGGAATTTGTTTAGGATCTTTAAATCCAAGATTGGCCTGAAAATTCCCTCTTTTTTGGGAACCACAAACAGGTTTGAGTAAAACCCTTGTCCTTGTTCCGACCGCGGAACCGGATGGATCACTCCCATTAATAACAGATCTTGTACACAGCGTAGAAACGCTTCTTTCTTTATCTGGTTTGTTGACAACCTTGACAGATGAAATCTCCCTCTTGGGGGAGAGAATTTGAAGTCTAGAAGGTATCCCTGAGATATGATCTCTAACGCCCAGGGATCCTGAACATCTCTTGCCCAAGCCTGGGCGAAGAGAGAGAGTCTGCCCCCCACTAGATCCGATCCCGGATCGGGGGCCCTCGATTCATGTTGTCTTAGGGGCAGCAGCAGGTTTCCTGGCCTGCTTGCCCTTGTTCCAGGACTGGTTAGGTTTCCAGCCTTGTCTGTAACGAGCAACGGCTCCTTCCTGTTTTGGAGCAGTGGAAGTTGGTGCTGCTCCTGCTTTGAAATTCCGAAAGGGACGAAAATTAGACTGTCTAGCCTTAGCTTTGGCTTTGTCTTGAGGCAGGGCGTGGCCCTTACCTCCTGTAATGTCAGCGATAATTTCTTTCAAACCGGGCCCAAATAAAGTTTGCCCTTTGAAAGGTATATTAAGTAATTTGGACTTAGAAGTTACATCAGCTGACCAGGATTTTAGCCACAGCGCCCTACGTGCCTGAATGGCGAATCCTGAGTTCTTAGCCGTAAGTTTGGTTAAAGGTACTACGGCCTCCGAAATGAATGAATTAGCTAGTTTAAGGACTCTAAGCCTGTCCGTAATGTCGTCCAGCGTAGCTGAACTAAGGTTCTCTTCCAGAGACTCCATCCAAAATGCTGCCGCAGCCGTAATCGGCGCGATGCATGCAAGGGGTTGCAATATAAAACCTTGTTGAACAAACATTTTCTTAAGGTAACCCTCTAATTTTTTATCCATTGGATCTGAAAAAGCACAGCTATCCTCCACCGGGATAGTGGTACGCTTAGCTAAAGTAGAAACTGCTCCCTCCACCTTAGGGACCGTTTGCCATAAGTCCCGTGTGGTGGCGTCTATTGGAAACATCTTTCTAAATATTGGAGGGGGTGAGAACGGCACACCGGGTCTATCCCACTCCTTAGTAACAATTTCAGTTAATCTCTTAGGTATAGGAAAAACGTCAGTACTCGCCGGTACCGCAAAGTATTTATCCAACCTACACAATTTCTCTGGTATTGCAACAGTGTTACAATCATTAAGAGCCGCTAAAACCTCCCCTAGTAATACACGGAGGTTCTCCAATTTAAATTTAAAATTTGAAATATCTGAATCCAATCTGTTTGGATCAGAACCGTCACCCACAGAATGAAGCTCTCCGTCCTCATGCTCTGCAAACTGTGACGCAGTATCCGACATGGCTCTAGTATTATCAGCGCACTCTGTTCTCACCCCAGAGTGATCACGCTTGCCCCTTAGTTCTGGTAATTTAGCCAAAACTTCAGTCATAACAGTAGCCATATCTTGTAATGTTATCTGTAATGGCCGCCCAGATGTACTAGGCGTCACAATATCACGCACCTCCCGGGCGGGAGATGCAGGTACTGACATGTGAGGCGAGTTAGTCGGCATAACTCTCCCCTCGCTGTTTGGTGAAATTTGTTCAATTTGTACAGATTGGCTTTTATTTAAAGTAGCATCAATACAGTTAGTACATAAATTTCTATTGGGCTCCACCTTGGCATTGGAACAAATGACACAGGTATCTTCCTCTGAATCAGACATGTTTAACACACTAGCAAATAAACTTGCAACTTGGTTACAATCTTATTTAACAAAAACGTACTGTGCCTCAAAGAAGCACTAAACGATTAAATGACAGTTGAAATAATGAACTGAAAAAACTGTTATAGCATCAATCCTTGAAAACAACACAACTTTTAGCAAAGGTTTGTTCCCATTAGTAAAGTAACAATAATTAAATTTGAAACGTAAAAATTACAGAGCAACGTTTTTAATCACAGTCAATATATAAGTCTCACAGCTCTGCTGAGAGAATCTACCTCCCTTCAAAGAAGTTTGAAGACCCCTGAGTTCTGTTAGATATGAACCGGATCATGCAGGAAATACAAGAGTAACTGACTGGAAATTTTTGATGCGTAGCAAAGAGCGCCAAAAACGGCCCCTCCCCCTCACACACAGCAGTGAGAGAGAAACGAAACTGTCACAATTAAAACAAGCAGCTGCCAAGTGGAAAAATAATGCCCAAACATTTATTCACTCAGTACCTCAGAAAATGCAAACGATTCTACATTCCAGCAAAAACGTTTAACATAATAAATACCTATTAAAAGGTTTAATGTACTTTTTACAGAGTAATTCCAGTGAAGTACCATCCCCAGAATACTGAAGTGTAGAGTATACATACATGTTATTATAACGGTATGGCAGGATTTTCTCATCAATTCCATTCAGAAAATAAAAACTGCTACATACCTCAATGCAGATTCATCTGCCCGCTGTCCCCTGATCTGAAGCTTTTACCTCCCTCAGATGGCCGAGAAACAGCAATATGATCTTAACTACTCCGGTTAAAATCATAGTAAAAAACTCTGGTAGATTCTTCTTCAAACTCTGCCAGAGAGGCAATAACACGCTCCGGTGCTATTGTAAAATAACAAACTTTTGATTGAAGTTATAAAAACTAAGTATAATCACCATAGTCCTCTCACACATCCTATCTAGTCGTTGGGTGCAAGAGAATGACTGGGAGTGACGTAGAGGGGAGGAGCTATATGCAGCTCTGCTGGGTGAATCCTCTTGCATTTCCTGTTGGGGAGGAGTTATATCCCAGAAGTAATGATGACCCGTGGACTGATCACACATAACAGAAGAAAAAGCAGCGTTCAGCTCCTAACGCAGCCCCATTGTTTCCTATGGGGAAACACTTCCTACGTCTGCACCTAACACTCTAACATGTACCCCGAGTCTAAACACCCCTAACCTTACACTTATTAACCCCTAATCTGCCGCCCCCGCTATCGCTGACCCCTGCATATTTTTTTAAACCCCTAATCTGCCGCTCCGTAAACCGCCGCCACCTACGTTATCCCTATGTACCCCTAATCTGCTACCCCTAACACCGCCGACCCCTATATTATATTTATTAACCCCTAACCTGCCCCCCACAACGTCGCCGACACCTGCCTACACTTATTAACCCCTAATCTGCCGAGCGGACCTGAGCGCTACTATAATAAAGTTATTAACCCCTAATCCGCCTCACTAACCCTATCATAAATAGTATTAACCCCTAATCTGCCCTCCCTAACATCGCCGACACCTAACTTCAATTATTAACCCCTAATCTGCCGACCGGAGCTCACCGCTATTCTAATAAATGTATTAACCCCTAAAGCTAAGTCTAACCCTAACACTAACACCCCCCTAACTTAAATATAATTTTTATCTAACGAAATAAATTAACTCTTATTAAATAACTTATTCCTATTTAAAGCTAAATACTTACCTGTAAAATAAATCCTAATATAGCTACAATATAAATTATAATTATATTATAGCTATTTTAGGATTAATATTTATTTTACAGGCAACTTTGTAATTATTTTAACCAGGTACAATAGCTATTAAATAGTTAAGAACTATTTAATAGTTACCTAGTTAAAATAATAACAAATTTACCTGTAAAATAAATCCTAACCTAAGTTATAATTAAACCTAACACTACCCTATCAATAAAATAATTAAATAAACTACCTACAATTACCTACAATTAACCTAACACTACACTATCAATAAATTAATTAAACACAATTCCTACAAATAAATACAATTAAATAAACTAGCTAAAGTACAAAAAATAAAAAAGAACTAAGTTACAGAAAATAAAAAAATATTTACAAACATAATAAAAATATTACAACAATTTTAAACTAATTACACCTACTCTAAGCCCCCTAATAAAATAACAAAGCCCCCCAAAATAAAAAATTCCCTACCCTATTCTAAATTAAAAAAGTTACAAGCTCTTTTACCATACCAGCCCTGAACAGGGCCCTTTGCGGGGCATGCCCCAATAATTTCAGCTCTTTTGCCTGTAAAAAAAAACATACAATACCCCCCCCCCCCCCCAACATTACAACCCACCACCCACATACCCCTAATCTAACCCAAACCCCCCTTAAATAAACCTAACACTAAGCCCCTGAAGATCTTCCTACCTTGTCTTCACCATCCAGGTATCACCGATCCGTCCTGGCTCCAAGATCTTCATCCAACCCAAGCGGGGGTTGGCGATCCATAATCCGGTCCAGAAGAGGCTCCAAAGTCTTCCTCCTATCCGGCAAGAAGAGGACATCCGGACCGGCAAACATCTTCTCCAAGCGGCATCTTCGATCTTCTTCCATCCGGAGCGAAGCGGCAGGATCCTGAAGACATCCAGCGCGGAACATCCATCCGGACCGACGACTGAACGACGAATGACTGTTCCTTTAAGGGACGTCATCCAAGATGGCGTCCCTCGAATTCCGATTGGCTGATAGGATTCTATCAGCCAATCGGAATTAAGGTAGGAATTTTCTGATTGGCTGATGGAATCAGCCAATCAGAATCTAGTTCAATCCGATTGGCCGATCCAATCAGCCAATCAGATTGAGCTCGCATTCTATTGGCTGATCGGAACAGCCAATAGAATGCGAGCTCAATCTGATTGGCTGATTGGATCAGCCAATCGGATTGAACTTGATTCTGATTGGCTGATTCCATCAGCCAATCAGAAAATTCCTACCTTAATTCCGATTGGCTGATAGAATCCTATCAGCCAATCGGAATTCGAGGGACGCCATCTTGGATGACGTCCCTTAAAGGAACAGTCATTCGTCGTTCAGTCGTCGGTCCGGATGGATGTTCCGCGCTGGATGTCTTCAGGATCCTGCCGCTTCGCTCCGGATGGAAGAAGATCGAAGATGCCGCTTGGAGAAGATGTTTGCCGGTCCGGATGTCCTCTTCTTGCCGGATAGGAGGAAGACTTTGGAGCCTCTTCTGGACCGGATTATGGATCGCCAACCCCCGCTTGGGTTGGATGAAGATCTTGGAGCCAGGACGGATCGGTGATACCTGGATGGTGAAGACAAGGTAGGAAGATCTTCAGGGGCTTAGTGTTAGGTTTATTTAAGGGGGGTTTGGGTTAGATTAGGGGTATGTGGGTGGTGGGTTGTAATGTTGGGGGGGGGGGTATTGTATGTTTTTTTTTACAGGCAAAAGAGCTGAAATCCTTGGGGCATGCCCCGCAAAGGGCCCTGTTCAGGGCTGGTAAGGTAAAAGAGCTTGTAACTTTTTTAATTTAGAATAGGGTAGGGAATTTTTTATTTTGGGGGGCTTTGTTATTTTATTAGGGGGCTTAGAGTAGGTGTAATTAGTTTAAAATTGTTGTAATATTTTTCTTATGTTTGTAAATATTTTTTTATTTTCTGTAACTTAGTTCTTTTTTATTTTTTGTACTTTAGCTAGTTTATTTAATTGTAGGAATTGTGTTTAATTAATTTATTGATAGTGTAGTGTTAGGTTAATTGTAGGTAATTGTAGATAGTTTATTTAATTATTTTATTGATAGGGTAGTGTTAGGTTTAATTATAACTTAGGTTAGGATTTATTTTACAGGTAAATTTGTTATTATTTTAACTAGGTAACTATTAAATAGTTCTTAACTATTTAATAGCTATTTTACCTGGTTAAAATAATTACAAAGTTGCCTGTAAAATAAATATTAATCCTAAAATAGCTATAATATAATTATAATTTATATTGTAGCTATATTAGGATTTATTTTACAGGTAAGTATTTAGCTTTAAATAGGAATAAGTTATTTAATAAGAGTTAATTTATTTCGTTAGATAAAAATTATATTTAACTTAGGGGGGTGTTAGTGTTAGGGTTAGACTTAGCTTTAGGGGTTAATACATTTATTAGAATAGCGGTGAGCTCCGGTCGGCAGATTAGGGGTTAATAATTGAAGTTAGGTGTCGGCGATGTTAGGGAGGGCAGATTAGGGGTTAATACTATTTATGATAGGGTTAGTGAGGCGGATTAGGGGTTAATAACTTTATTATAGTAGCGCTCAGGTCCGCTCGGCAGATTAGGGGTTAATAAGTGTAGGCAGGTGTCGGCGACGTTGAGGGGGGCAGATTAGGGGTTAATAAATATAATATAGGGGTCGGCGATGTTAGGGGTAGCAGATTAGGGGTACATAGGGATAACGTAGGTGGCGGCGATTTGCGGTCGGAAGATTAGGGGTTAATTATTTTAAGTAGCTGGCGGCGACGTTGTGGGGGGCAAGTTAGGGGTTAATAAATGTAATACAGGGGTCGGCGGGGTTAGGGGCAGCAGATTAGGGGTACATAAGTATAACGTAGGTGGCGGTCGGCAGATTAGGGGTTAAAAATTTTAATCGAGTGGCGGCGATGTGGGGGGAGCTCGGTTTAGGGGTACATAGGTAGTTTATGGGTGTTAGTGTACTTTAGGGTACAGTAGTTAAGAGCTTTATAAACCGGCGTTAGCCAGAAAGCTCTTAACTCCTGCTATTTTCAGGCGGCTGGAATTTTGTCGTTAGAGCTCTAACGCTCACTTCAGAAACGACTCTAAATACCAGCGTTAGAAAGATCCCATTGAAAAGATAGGCTACGCAAATGGCGTAGGGGGATCTGCGGTATGGAAAAGTCGCGGCTGAAAAGTGAGCGTTAGACCCTTTAATCACTGACTCCAAATACCAGCGGGCGGCCAAAACCAGCGTTAGGAGCCTCTAACGCTGGTTTTGACGGCTACCGCCGAACTCCAAATCTAGGCCTATGTATTTAAAGTGATTGTGTCTTTCAAAATGAATTATTCCCAGGTTGAATGGTGTATGAAATAAAATGTAATTCCCTCTAAAGCGTACACTTCACTAGAAGTAATCTGTTTGTGTGTGTCGGGTAGCACGTGTATTACAAGTGGTGCACTATTTAGTACTCCCTCTAAAGCGTACACTTCACTAGAAGTAATCTGTTTGTGTGTGTCGGGTAGCACGCGTATTACAAGTGGTGCGCTATTTAGTACTCCCTCTAAAGCGTACACTTCACTAGAAGTAATCTGTTTGTGTGTGTCGGGTAGCACGTGTATTACAAGTGGTGTGCTATTCAGCGCTCCCTCTATAGCGTACACTTCACTAGAAGTAATCTGTTTGTGTGTGTCGGGTAGCACGTGTATTACAAGTGGTGTGCTATTCAGCGCTCCCTCTATAGCGTACACTTCACTAGAAGTAATCTGTTTGTGTGTGTCGGGTAGCACGTGTATTACAAGTGGTGCACTATTTAGTACTCCCTCTATAGCGTACACTTCACTAGAAGTAATCTGTTTGTGTGTCTGGTAACACGCGTATTACAAGTGGTGTGCTATTCAGCGCTCCCTCTATAGCGTACACTTCACTAGAAGTAATCTGTTTGTGTGTCGGGTAGCACGTGTATTACAAGTGGTGTGCTATTCAGCGCTCCCTCTATAGCGTACACTTCACTAGAAGTAATCTGTTTGTGTGTGTCGGGTAGCACGTGTATTACAAGTGGTGCACTATTTAGCACTCCCTCTAAAGCGTACACTTCACTAGAAGTAATCTGTTTGTGTGTGTCGGGTAGCACGCGTATTACAAGTGGTGTGCTATTTAGCGCTCCCTCTATAGCGTACACTTCACTAGAAGTAATCTGTTTGTGTGTGTCGGGTAGCACGCGTATTACAAGTGGTGCACTATTTAGCGCTCCCTCTAAAGCGTACACTTCACTAGAAGTAATCTGTTTGTGTGTGTCGGGTAGCACGTGTATTACAAGTGGTGTGCTATTCAGCGCTCCCTCTAAAGCGTACACTTCACTAGAAGTAATCTGTTTGTGTGTGTCGGGTAGCACGCGTATTACAAGTGGTGTGCTATTTAGCGCTCCCTCTAAAGTGTACACTTCACTAGAAGTAATCTGTTTGTGTGTGTCGGGTAGCTCGCGTATTACAAGTGGTGTGCTATTTAGCGCTCCCTCTAAAGTGTACACTTCACTAGAAGTAATCTGTTTGTGTGTGTCGGGTAGCACGCGTATTACAAGTGGTGTGCTATTTAGCGCTCCCTCTATAGCGTACACTTCACTAGAAGTAATCTGTTTGTGTGTGTCGGGTAGCACGTGTATTACAAGTGGTGCACTATTTAGCACTCCCTCTAAAGCGTACACTTCACTAGAAGTAATCTGTTTGTGTGTGTCGGGTAGCACGCGTATTACAAGTGGTGTGCTATTTAGCGCTCCCTCTATAGCGTACACTTCACTAGAAGTAATCTGTTTGTGTGTGTCGGGTAGCACGCGTATTACAAGTGGTGCACTATTTAGCGCTCCCTCTATAGCGTACACTTCACTAGAAGTAATCTGTTTGTGTGTGTCGGGTAGCACGCGTATTACAAGTGGTGCGCTATTTAGCGCTCCCTCTAAAGCGTACACTTCACTAGAAGTAATCTGTTTGTGTGTGTCGGGTAGCACGCGTATTACAAGTGGTGTGCTATTTAGCGCTCCCTCTAAAGCGTACACTTCACTAGAAGTAATCTGTTTGTGTGTGTCGGGTAGCACGCGTATTACAAGTGGTGTGCTATTTAGCGCTCCCTCTAAAGTGTACACTTCACTAGAAGTAATCTGTTTGTGTGTGTCGGGTAGCACGCGTATTACAAGTGGTGTGCTATTTAGTGCTCCCTCTATAGCGTACACTTCACTAGAAGTAATCTGTTTGTGTGTCGGGTAGCACGCGTATTACAAGTGGTGCACTATTTAGCACTCCCACTAAAGCGTACACTTCACTAGAAGTAATCTGTTTGTGTGTGTCGGGTAGCACGCGTATTACAAGTGGTGTGCTATTTAGTACTCCCACTAAAGCGTACACTTCACTAGAAGTAATCTGTTTGTGTGTGTCGGGTAGCACGTGTATTACAAGTGGTGTGCTATTTAGTACTCCCACTAAAGCGTACACTTCACTAGAAGTAATCTGTTTGTGTGTGTCGGGTAGCACGCGTATTACAAGTGGTGCGCTATTTAGTACTCCCACTAAAGCGTACACTTCACTAGAAGTAATCTGTTTGTGTGTGTCGGGTAGCACGTGTATTACAAGTGGTGCACTATTTAGTACTCCCACTAAAGCGTACACTTCACTAGAAGTAATCTGTTTGTGTGTGTCGGGTAACACGCGTATTACAAGTGGTGCACTATTTAGTACTCCCTCTATAGCGTACACTTCACTAGAAGTAATCTGTTTGTGTGTGTCGGGTAGCACGCGTATTACAAGTGGTGCACTATTTAGCGCTCCCTCTATAGCGTACACTTCACTAGAAGTAATCTGTTTGTGTGTGTCGGGTAGCACGTGTATTACAAGTGGTGCACTATTTAGTACTCCCTCTAAAGTGTACACTTCACTAGAAGTAATTTGTTTGTGTGTCGGGTAGCACGCGTATTACAAGTGGTGTGCTATTTAGCGCTCCCTCTAAAGCGTACACTTCACTAGAAGTAATCTGTTTGTGTGTGTCGGGTAGCACGTGTATTACAAGTGGTGCACTATTTAGTACTCCCTCTAAAGCGTACACTTCACTAGAAGTAATCTGTTTGTGTGTGTCGGGTAGCACGCGTATTACAAGTGGTGTGCTATTTAGTACTCCCTCTATAGCGTACACTTCACTAGAAGTAATCTGTTTGTGTGTGTCGGGTAGCACGCGTATTACAAGTGGTGCACTATTTAGCGCTCCCTCTATAGCGTACACTTCACTAGAAGTAATCTGTTTGTGTGTGTCGGGTAGCACGTGTATTACAAGTGGTGCACTATTTAGTACTCCCTCTATAGCGTACACTTCACTAGAAGTAATCTGTTTGTGTGTGTCGGGTAGCATGCGTATTACAAGTGGTGTGCTATTTAGCGCTCCCTCTAAAGCGTACACGTCACTAGAAGTAATCTGTTTGTGTGTGTCGGGTAGCACGCGTATTACAAGTGGTGTGCTATTTAGCGCTCCCTCTAAAGCGTACACTTCACTAGAAGTAATCTGTTTGTGTGTGTCGGGTAGCACGCGTATTACAAGTGGTGTGCTATTTAGCGCTCCCTCTAAAGCGTACACTTCACTAGAAGTAATCTGTTTGTGTGTGTCGGGTAGCACGCGTATTACAAGTGGTGTGCTATTTAGCGCTCCCTCTAAAGCGTACACTTCACTAGAAGTAATCTGTTTGTGTGTGTCGGGTAGCACGCGTATTACAAGTGGTGTGCTATTTAGCGCTCCCTCTAAAGCGTACACTTCACTAGAAGTAATCTGTTTGTGTGTGTCGGGTAGCACGCGTATTACAAGTGGTGTGCTATTTAGCGCTCCCTCTAAAGCGTACACTTCACTAGAAGTAATCTGTTTGTGTGTGTCGGGTAGCACGCGTATTACAAGTGGTGCACTATTTAGCGCTCCCTCTATAGCGTACACTTCACTAGAAGTAATCTGTTTGTGTGTGTCGGGTAGCACGCATATTACAAGTGGTGCACTATTTAGCACTCCCTCTATAGCGTACACTTCACTAGAAGTAATCTGTTTGTGTGTGTCGGGTAGCACGCGTATTACAAGTGGTGCACTATTTAGCGCTCCCTCTAAAGCGTACACTTCACTAGAAGTAATCTGTTTGTGTGTGTCGGGTAGCACGCGTATTACAAGTGGTGTGCTATTTAGCGCTCCCTCTAAAGCGTACACTTCACTAGAAGTAATCTGTTTGAGTGTGTCGGGTAGCACTCATATTAAACGTGGTGTGCTATTTAGCGCTCCCTCTAAAGCGTACACTTCACTAGAAGTAATCTGTTTGTGTGTGTCGGGTAGCACCAGTATTACAAGTGGTGTGCTATTTAGCGCTCCCTCTAAAGCGTACACTTCACTAGAAGTAATCTGTTTGTGTGTGTCGGGTAGCACGTGTATTACAAGTGGTGCACTATTTAGTACTCCCTCTAAAGTGTACACTTCACTAGAAGTAATCTGTTTGTGTGTCGGGTAGCACACGTATTACAAGTGGTGTGCTATTTAGCGCTCCCTCTAAAGCGTACACTTTGCTAGAAATAATCTTTTGTGTGTGTCGGGCAGCACGCGTATTACAAGTGGTGTGCTATTTAGCGCTCCCTCTAAAGCGTACACTTCACTAGAAGTAATCTGTTTGTGTGTGTCGGGTAGCACGTGTATTACAAGTGGTGCACTATTTAGTACTCCCTCTAAAGCGTACACTTCACTAGAAGTAATCTGTTTGTGTGTCGGGTAGCACGCGTATTACAAGTGGTGCACTATTTAGCACTCCTTCTATAGCGTACACTTCACTAGAAGTAATCTGTTTGTGTGTGTCGGGTAGCACGCGTATTACAAGTGGTGTGCTATTTAGCGCTCCCTCTAAAGCGTACACTTTGCTAGAAGTAATATGTTTGCGTGTGTCGGGTAGCACGCGTATTAAACGTGGTGTGCTATTTAGCGCTCCCTCTATAGCGTAAACTTCACTAGAAGTAACCTGTTTGTGTGTGCCGGGTAGCACGTGTATTACAAGTGGTGCACTATTTAGTACTCCCTCTAAAGCGTACACTTCACTAGAAGTAATCTGTTTGTGTGTCGGGTAGCACGCGTATTACAAGTGGTGTGCTATTTAGCGCTCCCTCTAAAGCGTACACTTCACTAGAAGTAATCTGTTTGTGTGTGTCGGGTAGCACGCGTATTACAAGTGGTGTGCTATTTAGCGCTCCCTCTAAAGCGTACACTTTGCTAGAAGTAATCTGTTTGAGTGTGTCGGGTAGCACGCGTATTACAAGTGGTGTGCTATTTAGCGCTCCCTCTAAAGCGTACACTTCACTAGAAGTAATCTGTTTGTGTGTGTCGGGTAGCACGTGTATTACAAGTGGTGCACTATTTAGTACTCCCTCTAAAGTGTACACTTCACTAGAAGTAATCTGTTTGTGTGTCGGGTAGCACGCGTATTACAAGTGGTGTGCTATTTAGCGCTCCCTCTAAAGTGTACACTTTGCTAGAAATAATCTGTTTGTGTGTGTCGGGCAGCACGCGTATTACAAGTGGTGTGCTATTTAGCGCTCCCTCTAAAGCGTACACTTTGCTAGAAGTAATATGTTTGCGTGTGTCGGGTAGCACGCGTATTACAAGTGGTGCACTATTTAGCGCTCCCACTAAAGCGTACACTTTGCTAGAAGTAATCTGTTTGCGTGTGTCGGGTAGCACGCGTATTACAAGTGGTGCACTATTTAGAGCTCCCACTAAAGCGTACACATTGCTAGAAGTAATCTGTTTGTGTGTGTCGGGTAGCACGCGTATTACAAGTTGAAAGTAAGTTTTGTGTGAGAGTGAAACCCGGCGCAAGCTAACTGAAGGCCTTTGGATATGGCAAACCTTTTTTCCCCGTAGATGTCAATGGAGCGTGCAGAAGAAAAACACCTAACACTTATCATTCAAGCACTAACCCGACAGGAGTTATTTATATATATATATATATCGGGTATATACCTATACCTGTATAAATATTTCTATAGATATATACAGTAGGTATAGATATATATTTTACATTATCCCATATATATATATAATAAAAAAAAATTGTAAAAATTCTATGTGAAGAACATAGAAACGTTAAATATGCATACCGTGTTTCGGGTTTTGCACTTTAGCTCTAATGCGGGGTTGGATTAGTGCATATGATGAATGAGTTAGATGTTCTACAAAACTTCTAAATAATGCATAGACATAGGGGACGATTTATGATGGCCCGAATGGGGCCATATTGCCCTGTTTCCACGAGAGCCTTCAGGCTCGCAGGAAACGCAGTTAAGAAGCAGCGGTCTTAAGACCGCAGCTCCTTAACTGTATACGCCGTCTCTGAGCGGCGTACAGCAATCAACCCTATACGATCGAGTTGATTGACACCCCCTGCTAGCGGTCAATAGGGCACAAATCTGCAGGGGGCGGCATTGCACAAGCAGTTCACTAGAACTGCTTGTGCAATGCTGAATGCGGACAGCGTAGGATGTCCTCATTCAGCGATGTCTGTCAGACATGATACACTGCAGCGTATCATGTCGGACAGACAGTAAATCAGCCTATATATATATATATATATATATATATATATATATATATATATATATATAAACACACAGAAAAAGTCCAGCACTCACTCACAAGCTCTCAACTAAGATAAAAAGCAGCAATGGAAGAATTAGTTACCGCATCTGGCCAAATGGGAAAAGCCCAGGTACCTCGTCAAGGTTTCTTCCAATAAACCTGGGTCCCTAACCAGCCACACAATGCAGGCTCACAATCAAACAACTGTGAAAAAAAGCAACTGTGAAAAAATGGAGGGTGCACAGGCTTATGTAATTTCCCCAAACATATACAAAACACGGGGGTGGGGTCAGCACTCTCATGCCGGACCGGGTACACATCCTATGACCCTGCAACATGCACAGCCCTGGGTGCAAACCAGCACTCTCAGGAAGCTGCACTGTTACCAGAGCCACAGGCAGTTAACCCCAGTCAGGCCTGGGTGCAAGGCCCAAACAGGGAAAATTACAAAAAAATATTTTAATATAAACACACAGAAAAAGTCCAGCACTCACTCACAAGCTCTCAACTAAGATAAAAAGCAGCAATGGAAGAATTAGTTACCGCATCTGGCCAAATGGGAAAAGCCCAGGTACCTCGTCAAGGTTTCTTCCAATAAACCTGGGTCCCTAACCAGCCACACAATGCAGGCTCACAATCAAACAACTGTGAAAAAAAGCAACTGTGAAAAAATGGAGGGTGCACAGGCTTATGTAATTTCCCCAAACATATACAAAACACGGGGGTGGGGTCAGCACTCTCATGCCGGACCGGGTACACATCCTATGACCCTGCAACATGCACAGCCCTGGGTGCAAACCAGCACTCTCAGGAAGCTGCACTGTTACCAGAGCCACAGGCAGTTAACCCCAGTCAGGCCTGGGTGCAAGGCCCAAACAGGGAAAATTACAAAAAAATATTTTAATATAAACACACAGAAAAAGTCCAGCACTCACTCACAAGCTCTCAACTAAGATAAAAAGCAGCAATGGAAGAATTAGTTACCGCATCTGGCCAAATGGGAAAAGCCCAGGTACCTCGTCAAGGTTTCTTCCAATAAACCTGGGTCCCTAACCAGCCACACAATGCAGGCTCACAATCAAACAACTGTGAAAAAAAGCAACTGTGAAAAAATGGAGGGTGCACAGGCTTATGTAATTTCCCCAAACATATACAAAACACGGGGGTGGGGTCAGCACTCTCATGCCGGACCGGGTACACATCCTATGACCCTGCAACATGCACAGCCCTGGGTGCAAACCAGCACTCTCAGGAAGCTGCACTGTTACCAGAGCCACAGGCAGTTAACCCCAGTCAGGCCTGGGTGCAAGGCCCAAACAGGGAAAATTACAAAAAAATATTTTAATATAAACACACAGAAAAAGTCCAGCACTCACTCACAAGCTCTCAACTAAGATAAAAAGCAGCAATGGAAGAATTAGTTACCGCATCTGGCCAAATGGGAAAAGCCCAGGTACCTCGTCAAGGTTTCTTCCAATAAACCTGGGTCCCTAACCAGCCACACAATGCAGGCTCACAATCAAACAACTGTGAAAAAAAGCAACTGTGAAAAAATGGAGGGTGCACAGGCTTATGTAATTTCCCCAAACATATACAAAACACGGGGGTGGGGTCAGCACTCTCATGCCGGACCGGGTACACATCCTATGACCCTGCAACATGCACAGCCCTGGGTGCAAACCAGCACTCTCAGGAAGCTGCACTGTTACCAGAGCCACAGGCAGTTAACCCCAGTCAGGCCTGGGTGCAAGGCCCAAACAGGGAAAATTACAAAAAAATATTTTAATATAAACACACAGAAAAAGTCCAGCACTCACTCACAAGCTCTCAACTAAGATAAAAAGCAGCAATGGAAGAATTAGTTACCGCATCTGGCCAAATGGGAAAAGCCCAGGTACCTCGTCAAGGTTTCTTCCAATAAACCTGGGTCCCTAACCAGCCACACAATGCAGGCTCACAATCAAACAACTGTGAAAAAAAGCAACTGTGAAAAAATGGAGGGTGCACAGGCTTATGTAATTTCCCCAAACATATACAAAACACGGGGGTGGGGTCAGCACTCTCATGCCGGACCGGGTACACATCCTATGACCCTGCAACATGCACAGCCCTGGGTGCAAACCAGCACTCTCAGGAAGCTGCACTGTTACCAGAGCCACAGGCAGTTAACCCCAGTCAGGCCTGGGTGCAAGGCCCAAACAGGGAAAATTACAAAAAAATATTTTAATATAAACACACAGAAAAAGTCCAGCACTCACTCACAAGCTCTCAACTAAGATAAAAAGCAGCAATGGAAGAATTAGTTACCGCATCTGGCCAAATGGGAAAAGCCCAGGTACCTCGTCAAGGTTTCTTCCAATAAACCTGGGTCCCTAACCAGCCACACAATGCAGGCTCACAATCAAACAACTGTGAAAAAAAGCAACTGTGAAAAAATGGAGGGTGCACAGGCTTATGTAATTTCCCCAAACATATACAAAACACGGGGGTGGGGTCAGCACTCTCATGCCGGACCGGGTACACATCCTATGACCCTGCAACATGCACAGCCCTGGGTGCAAACCAGCACTCTCAGGAAGCTGCACTGTTACCAGAGCCACAGGCAGTTAACCCCAGTCAGGCCTGGGTGCAAGGCCCAAACAGGGAAAATTACAAAAAAATATTTTAATATAAACACACAGAAAAAGTCCAGCACTCACTCACAAGCTCTCAACTAAGATAAAAAGCAGCAATGGAAGAATTAGTTACCGCATCTGGCCAAATGGGAAAAGCCCAGGTACCTCGTCAAGGTTTCTTCCAATAAACCTGGGTCCCTAACCAGCCACACAATGCAGGCTCACAATCAAACAACTGTGAAAAAAAGCAACTGTGAAAAAATGGAGGGTGCACAGGCTTATGTAATTTCCCCAAACATATACAAAACACGGGGGTGGGGTCAGCACTCTCATGCCGGACCGGGTACACATCCTATGACCCTGCAACATGCACAGCCCTGGGTGCAAACCAGCACTCTCAGGAAGCTGCACTGTTACCAGAGCCACAGGCAGTTAACCCCAGTCAGGCCTGGGTGCAAGGCCCAAACAGGGAAAATTACAAAAAAATATTTTAATATAAACACACAGAAAAAGTCCAATATTTTTTTGTAATTTTCCCTGTTTGGGCCTTGCACCCAGGCCTGACTGGGGTTAACTGCCTGTGGCTCTGGTAACAGTGCAGCTTCCTGAGAGTGCTGGTTTGCACCCAGGGCTGTGCATGTTGCAGGGTCATAGGATGTGTACCCGGTCCGGCATGAGAGTGCTGACCCCACCCCCGTGTTTTGTATATATATATATATATATATATATATATATATATAAATATATATATATACACACAAATATTTAATTTTTTACAGTATCTATACTAATTTTTACTACTTATTATTTTTTAATATTTCAATAACGCGCCTTAAGTTACCTCATTCTTGAAGTGCCCTAACCCAAAATACCATTCCAATTTTCTTCACATAGAAAATGTTTTAATTTTAATTATTAAAGGGTCAGTCTATTCCAGAATTGTTATTGTTTAAAAAGATAGATAATCCATTTATTACCCATACTCCAGTTTTGCAAAACTAACACTGTTATATTAATATACTTTTTTACCTTTGTGATTACCTTGTAACTAAGGGGCCTATTTAAGATGGTGCGAGCGAACATGATCTGATAATGCGGAGCATGTCCGCTGCACATTGATAAATTCTAACAGCATACGCTGTCAGCATTTATCATTGCACCAGCAGTTCTTGTGAACTGCTTGTGCAATGCCGCCCCCTGCAGATTTGCGGCCAATCGGCCGCTAGCAGGGGGTGTCAATCAACCCGATCGCATTCGATGGGTTGATTTCTGTTTGCCGCCTTAGAGTAGGAGGACAGGTTATGGAGCAGCGGTCTATAGAAACACGGGGCATCAAGCTCCTTACGGAGCTTAATAAATATGCCCCAAAGCCTCAGCATACTGCCAACTTATTTTAGTGCTATTTACAGACTTGCATTTTATCCAGTCAGTGCTGACTCATAAATTACTCCATGGGAGTGAGCACAATGTTATCTATATGACACACATGAACTAGTGCTGTCTAGCTGTGAAAAACTGTCAAATGCATTCAGATAAGAGGCGGCCTTCAAGGGCTTAGAAATTAGCATATAAGCCTACCTAGGTTTAGCTTTCAACAAAGAATACCAAAAAACAAAGCAAATTTGATGATAAAAGTAAATTGGAAAGTTGTTACAAATTGCATGTCCTCTCTGAATCATGAGTTTAATTTTGCCTAGAATGTTACTTTAAAAATATATTTTTATTTACATGTGATAATGTTAATATACAATATATATCTATACCTATATACATATATATATATATATAGAAATATGTATTTATAATAAAAACAAAATTTATGCTTACCTGATAAATGTATTTATTTTCGGATATGGTAAGTCCATGACGTCATCATTTACTGTTGGGAATATCACTCCTGGCCAGCAGGAGGAGGTAAAGAGCACCACAGTCAAGCTGTTAAGTATAACTCCCCTTCCCACAAACCCCAGTCATTCGACAGAAGGGAAATGGAGAAAAAAGGAGTAACACAAAGGTGTAGAGATGCCTGAGGTTTAGTCAAAAAATAACTGTCTTAAAATAAAGGGCAGGGTCGTGGACTCACCCTATCCGTAAATAAATACATTTTTCAGGTAAGCATAAATTTTGTTTTCTTTCCTAAGATACGGTGAGTTTACAACGTCATCATTTACTGTTGGGAACCAATATCCAAGCTAGAGGACACAGATGACTAGGGAGGGACAAGACAGGTAACCTAAACAGAAGGCACCAGCGCTTGAAGAACCTTTCTCCCAAAAGAAGCCTCAGCCGAGGCAAAGTATCAAATTTGAAAATTTTTGAAAAAGTATGCAGAAAAGACCAAGTTGCAGCCTTGCAAATCTGTTCCACAGAAGCTTCATTTTTGAAAGTCCAAGAGGAGGAGACAGCTTTCATGGAAAGAGTCGTAATTCTCTCAGGAGGCTGCTGACCAGCAATCTCATAAGCCAAACAAATTATACTTCTCAAGCAGAGAGAAAGAGAAGAAGCAGTTGGTTTCTGACCTTTACGTTTCCCAGAGAAACAAACAAACAAGGCAGAAGACTGGCGAAAATCCTTAGTCGCCAGTAAATAAAATTTTAGAGCACGCACAACATCCAAGTTGTGCAATAAATGTTTCTTATGAGAAGAAGGATAAGGACATAGCGAAGGAACAACAATTTCCTGATTAATATTTCTTTCTGAAACCACTTAGGAAGAAAACCTAACTTAGTACGAAGAACCGCCTTATCAGCATTAAAGATAAGATAAAGTGAATCACACTGCAAAGCCGAGACTTCAGAGAAGCTCCGTGCAGAAGAGAGAGCAAAAAGAAACAAAACCTTTCAAGATAACAACTTAAGATCTATGGAATGCAGTGGCTCAAATGAAGTCTGCTGTAAAACATTAAAAACAAGGTTAAGGCTCCAAGGAGGAGCAACAGACTAAACACAGGCCTGATTCTGACCAAGGCCTAACAAAAAGATTGCACATCTGACACGTCCACCAGACGCTTGTGTAGCAAAAAAGATAATGCAGAAATCTGACCCTTAAGAGTACTGACTGACAAACCCTTCTCCAGACCTTCCTGGAGATAGGACAAAAGCCTAGGATTGGTGTGAATCCTAGGTAGCCCATGGATTCAGACCAATAAAGTTATTATGCCATACCTTATGGTAAATTTTTCGAGCAACAGGCTTGTGAGCCTGGATCATGGTCTTAATGACCGACTCAGAGAAACCATGCTTAGACAGAACTAAACGTTCAATCTCCAAGCAGTCAGCTTTAGAGAAACGAGATTTGGATGAAGGAAGGAACCCTGAGATAGAAGGACCTTCCTCAAAGGCAACTTCCAAGACGGAAGAGAAGACATCTTCATTAGGTCTACAAACCAGATCCTGCAAGGTCATGCAGGAACGATTAGAATTACCAAAGCTCTCACCAGATAGATACGAGTACTGACTCATGGAAGGAGAGCAAATAGAGGAAACAAATATTCTAGCCTGAAATCCCAAGGAACTGTCAGCCTATCAGGGCAACCTGCGGATCTCTTGCCTTGAACCATACCTTGGAAGCTTGGCGTTTTCCCGAAACGCCATCAGATCCAATTCCAGCACCCCCCATTAGAGGGATAACACCTCCAGGAGGAGAGCTCATTCCCCGGGAAAAAATGTCCGACTGCTCCTGAAATCCGCTTCCCAGTTGTCCACTCCTGGAATGTGAATGACAGATAGACAGTATTTGAGAGCTTACGCCTACTGAACAATCCTAGACATCTCCTTCAAGGCTAAGGAGTTCTGAGTTTCTTCCTGGTTGATGTAAGCCACTGAGGTGACATTGTTCAACTGGAACCTGATAAATTGGGCTATGGACCACTAAAGTCAAGCCATCAGAGCATTGAAAATCGCTCTCAACTCAAAAGTTATGAGGAGAGCAGACTCCTACCAAAGACAAAGTGCCCTTTGGAGTCCCCCACTTCCCGTCAGCCCAAAAGGCTGAAGACCGTGTTCACTATCACCCAGGAGAATACTGAAAGCATGTGTCCTAAAACAAATTCTTCGCAAAAAAACAAGGAAAGAGTCAGTCGACAGATCTAGATCTATCCTCAGAGATTGCATGATCCCCGCCACTGTCTGGGCATGCAAAACTGCAAACATTACAGGTGGGACCGAGCAAAGGGATGATGTCCATCAGACAAATTTCCTCCATACAATGAGTCACTGATGTCTTGAACAGTAGACTGCCGATAGAGGCAAGAGGAAAGAAAACTTGATCTTTTGACCTCTGACTGAAATATTTTCATAGATAGGAAAACTATTATGGTCTCTAAATAAACTGCCTCTGTAGCTGACACAAGGAAGCTCATTTCCAGAATTTCTTCCCATCCGTGGGATTGTAGCAAGACAACAAGATCTCTGAATGAGAGTTTGGTTGTAGAAAAGATGGCACCTGAACCAAAATGTCGTCCAGAAATGGTGCCCCTTCAATACCCCGAGACCTGATCACTGCCAAAAGAACCCCCAGAACCTAAGAGAAAATTCTGGGAATGTGGCAGGGCCGAAGGTAAGCCAGAAAGGCAAATCTCGAGAACTAGAAGATACACATCCTTCTGGTCTATGGTGTTCCTGAACTGAAAATCTAGGACCAAGGGAAGAATAACCCAATGGCTTCTATTTAGAAGGACGGTACCCTGTAGAATAAGTTGAGAATCATCCTTGCTGGGAACACTCCCAGGAAGGAAAGGTCCCTGTCACGAATACCTCAGGATTTAGCTGCTAAGGGGTTAATTCTGTTTAGCCTGTAAGCTAACAAACATTTGTTTTATCAAAAAAAGAACTGTGTCCTGGGTTTGTTTGTGTTTTCTTTGAAGTGCCAGGAGCCTCATAAATACTTTGTAGTATTCACAGAAGAGGCCTTTATGGCTCAAACTGTCAGCAGAGGGCATGACACAAAACAGTGTCTCAGTCACAGAAACTGATAAGGCCAATAAAGGGATATGGGTATAATGTATATCTGTGTTTAAAACTGTTATGACATTAAATGAAGGGAAATATGACAACCATGTCATATTTGATATCAAATTGATTCTTCCAATGAAACTAAGAGAGTGCCTGCCTGCTTAAATGAAAATAGATTTACCTAGCATAAATTATGATGTGTTCCATAAGTTCAGACAAAGACTTATAGTTTATTGAAGGTTATAAAAGATAAGGGGTTTCTTAGCCCCTGCCCAGGTGGTGTGGTCAGGCAACTTGATCACTGTAAAATATGTATAAGAATCTTGTGTTTTAACAGTAAAATTGTTCATTCTACATGGGAGGCTGCTACAGCATGGGTGACCATTCTCTTTTGCTCATCTCCCTGACTTATAAACTAGGAAAGTATTAGGTCTGTTATTTTCTTCATTTTATTTTAACCTGTTTGCTGTGTGTAATTTTACTTGTAACAACTTTTTATTAATAATGCATTGTGCATAATATTTTTGCCATAATAAATAATTCATTTATTAAGCTTTGGCCTTTGTCTAATAATTGAACCACGTTACTGAAAGGACTGGAATATTAGAACTGTATATTTTAGGTTATTTTCTGCTAAATTGTATTCTGAGAGTTTATGTGTAAGTCTGGGTTTTCCTTAGGATTTTCCCTTTAATAAATCATAAGTGGTGGCAGCATAGTTAGTTTAGTGTGGGTGGCATTAAAGGGGAGTTTTGGGCATTTCTTTTAAGTCTAGTACAGACTAGAGAGTGTTGCTAACCCTTGCACCCACTGAAATAAATCACAAGCTTGCCTGGTGTGGCTAGATTGTGACATATTAGTGACAGTAGAAGGGGCCTGATAACCCTTTTTGTGCCAAACAAGTGACTGGCGCAGGGTTGGTTAACCTTGGTCGTCACAGTCCCAAATTCAAAATGCTTCTCTTTTATCTGGACGGCAGATAAATGAAGAGAAGGAACCCACCTCAAGGAGGAAAGGTTTTAAATATATTTAGTAAACCTGATTAAGAGAGCTGCTCAAAATATATTGGCTGATTGGAACAGCCAATAGGATTTTACCAGCTCTAATCCTATTGGCTGATTGGAACCTTTCAGCCAATAGGAATGCAAGTGATGCCATCTTGGATGACGTCACTTGCATTCAAGTTACAGTTTACGGCGGCGACCGTATTGAAGAGGAGCTCCGCGCCAGATGTCTTCAGGATGGACCCGCTCCACGCCGGATGGATGAAGATATAAGATGCCGTCTGGATGAAGACTTTGCCGGATGGATGAAGATGGAAGAGGCCGCCCGGAGGAAGGCTTCTTGCCGCCCGGATGAAGACTTCTTGCCGGCTGGATGGATCCTTCAAGCGGAACTTCATTAACTGTAAGTGGATCGTCAGGGGTTAGTGTTAGGTATATTTAAGGTTTTTTTGGGTGGGTTTTATTTGTAGAGTAGGGTCTGGGCAGTAAAAGAGCTAAATGCCCTTTTCAGGGCAATAGGGAGCTTAGGTTATTTTAGATAGGGTTTTTATTTGGGGGGGTTGGTTTTACTGTTGGGGTTGTTTGTAATTTTTTTTACAGGTAAAAGAGCTGATTTCTTTGGGGCAATACCCCACAAAAATAAAATATATGCTTACCTGATAAATGTATTTCTTTTTTGACACGATGAGTCTACGGATCATCTTAATTATTAATGGAAATACCACTCCTGTCCTGCAGGAGGCGGCAAAGAGCACCACAGGAAAGCTGTTAAATAGCTCCTCTCCTCCCTCCCACTCCAGTCATTCGACCGAAGTTAAGGAGAGAAAGGAAGAACCAAGGTGCAGAGGTGTCTGAAGTTTATAATAACCAACAACCTGTCTTTCAAAAACTCATTGTGTTAAAAAAGAGTCCACGAATCATCTTAATTACTAATGGGAATCAATACCCAAGCAAGAGTACAAAGATGATACAGGAGGGACAAGACAGGGAACCTAAACGGAAGGCACCACTGCTTGAAGAATCTTTCTCCCAAAAGCGGCCTCAGCCGAGGCAAAAGTGTCAAATTTATAGAACTATGAAAAAGTGAGAAGAGAGAACCAAGTTGCAGCCTTGCAAATCTGTTCCACAGAAGCTTCATTCTTGAATACCCATGAGGAAGCAACAGTCCTCGTGGAATGAGCAGTAACTCTCTCTGGATGCTGCTGTCTAGCAGTCCCATATGCAAAACGTATGATACTCTTCAGCCAAAAAGAAAGAGAAGTAGCCGTAGCTTTCTGTCCCTTAAGTTTTCCTGAGAAAACCACAAACAAAGCAGAAGACTGACGAAAATCCTTAGACGCCTGCAGGTAAAACTTTAAGGCACGAACCGTTCCTTCTGAGAGGTAGGATTAGGACACAAGGAAGGAACAACAATCTCATGATTAATGTTCCGATCAGAAACTACTTTAGGAATCCTAATTTAGTACGTAAAACTACCTTATCTAAATGAAAAATAAGGTAAGGGGACTCATACTGCAATGCCGAAAGCTCTGACACTCTGCGAGCAGAAGAAATAGTCACAAGAAATAAAACATTCCAAAATAACTATTTAATATCTAAGGAATGCATAGGCTCAAACGGAGCCCCTTGAAGAACTTTAAGAACTAAATTCAAACTCCATGGAGGAGTAACTGGTTTGAACACAGGCCTGATCCTGACCAAGGCCTGACAAAATGATTGTACATCTGGAACATCTGCCAGACGTTTGTGCAACCAAATAGATAAGTCAGAGATTTGACCCTTTAGGGAACTTGCCGATAATCCTTGGAGAAAGGACAAAAGACTAGGATCCTAACTCTACTCCATGAGTAATAATAATATAATAATAATAATTTGCAATTTATATAGCGCTTTTCTCCCTGTGAGACTCAAAGCACTTTACAAATATACCAACATAAGACATAAAAGTTAGGAGTTTCTGAAGGTCAGATAAGCGGACTGAATGCCTGATGGAAGAGGTGGGTCTTTAGCTTTTTTTTTTTAAAGTCTGTAAGGACGGTGCCTCTCTGATTGCGCACGGTAAAGAGTTCCAGAAAGTAGGGGCAGCATGGCCGAATGCTCTGGAGCCTGAGTTTGTCCTTATTCTTGGCACTGAGAGGAGGGATGTGTTCGCTGATCTGATGTGATGTAGGGTGTCAGGAGCTCTTTCAGGTACTGTGGGCCTTGGTTGTTTAAGGCTTTGAAGGTCAGCAGGCCAATTTTAAAATATGTTCGCCATTTAATTGGAAGCCAATGCAGGGAGTGGAGAACAGGTGTTATGTGGCAGGAGTGAGTTTGATTGGTCAATAGTCTGGCTGCTGCGTTTTGTACTGTCTGAAGGCAATGGAGTTCTTTTTTTGGGAGGCCCAAGTAAAGTGCATTGCAGTAATCTAGCCTAGAGGATACAAATGCATGGATTAATGTTAGCATATCATCCGGTGGAATTAAGTGTTGTATCCTGGCTATGTTTTTCAGATGAAAGTAGGCAGATTTTATTACGGAGGAAATCTGCTGTTTAAAAGATAGTCCAGCGTCAATCAGCAGTCCGAGGTTTCGTACCTTTGCTGAACTAACGAGTTTAGAGCCTCCAAGCTCCAGGCCAGTTGGATGATCGTGGGATATTTTTGATGCCAGGGGTCCCCTCACCAAGAGTAACTCTGTTTTGTCCGGGTTCACTTTGAGACAACTAGCATTCATCCATTCTATGAGGTCTGTTAAGCAATTGTTTATGCGGCATGCTGGGTCTGTAGTATCTGGAGCAAAGGAGAAGTAGAGTTGTGTGTCATCAGCGTAACAATGATACCTTAGGCCATGTCGGTTAATGATGTCCCTCAGTGGTAGTAAGTAAATTGAGAATAGCATGGGAGACAGGATAGATCCTTGTGGAACTCTGCAGGCCAGTTCTGTTGGTGCTGATGAGCTTGATCCTGATATTATTCTCTGGGATCTACCAGTGAAAGATTTAAACCAGTTAAGGACGGTGCCTCCTAGACCACAGATGTACTGCAAGCGCTCTATTAGAATCTTATGGTCAATGGTGTCAAATGCAGCTGAGAGATCCAGAAGGATTCACACCAATAGAGATATTTACACCATATCTTATAGTAAATCTTTCTAGTTACAGGCTTACAAGCCTAAATCATGGTCTCTATGACCGAGTCAGTAAAGCCCCGCTTGGATAAAATTAAGCGTTCAATCTCCAAGCAGTCAGCTTCAGAGAAACTAGATTTGGGTGAAGGAAGGGCCCCTGAATTAGAAGGTCCTTCCTCAATGGAAGTCTCCAAGGTGGCAGAGATGACATGTCCACCAGATCTGCATACCAAATCCTGCGAGACCAAGCTGGTGCAATGAGGATCACCGATGCCCTCTCCTGCTTGATTCGAGCAATGACCCGAGGAAGTAGAGCAAACGGAGGAAAAAAGGTATGCTAGACTGAAAGTCCAAGGAACCGCCTGTGCATCTATCAGTTCCGCCTGGGGGTCCCTGGACCTCGACCCGTATCGCGGGAGCTTGGCATTCTGTCGAGATGCCATGAGATCTAATTCCGGCTGATCCCACTTGAGGATCAGGCTGGAGAACACTTCCGGATGGAGTTCCAACTCCCCAGGAAGAAAGGTCTGCCTGTTCAGGAAGTCCGCCTCCCAGTTGTCTCCGACTGGAACCTGATAAACTGGACCGAGGCTAACTGAGGCCAGGCCAGAAGAGCATTGAAGATTGCTCTCAGTTCCAGAATGTCTATAGGAAGAAGAGACTCTGATTGAGTCCAAACTCCCTGAGCCTTTAGGGAGCCCCAGACTGCTCCCCATCCTAGAAGGCTGGCGTCTGTTGTTATAATCACCCAAGATGGTCTGTGAAAGCAGGTTCCCTGGGAGAGATGATCCAGAGACAACCACCATTGAAGAGAATTCCTTGTCTCCTGCTCCAATAGTATTCGTGGAGACAAATCCGCATAATCTCCGTTCCATTGCCTGAGCATGCTTAACTGCAGAGGTCTGAGGTGGAACCGAGCAAACGGGATGATGTCTATTGCCGCCACCATCAGCCCGATTAACTCCATGCACTGAGCCACTGACAGCCGAGAAGTGGACTGAAGAGCTAGACAAGTATCGAAAATCTTTAATTTCCTGACTCCTGTCAGAAAAATCTTCATTGATATGGAATCTATTATTGTTCCTAGGAAAGATACCCTTGTGTTTGGAACTAAGGAGCTCTTTCCCAAATTTACCTTCCAACAGTGAAATTGCAGGAAGGACAACAATAGATCCGTGTGTAATCTTGCTTGTTGTAGGGATGGCGCCTGGACCAGGATGTCGTCCAGATAGGGCGCCACTGCAATGCCCTGCAAACGAATCACCGCCAATAGCGAACCCAGAACCTTTGAAAAAATTCTGGGAGCTGTGGCAAGAACGAAGGGAAGAGCCGCAAATTGGCAGTGTTTGTCTAGAAAGGCAAACCTCAGAAACCTGTGATGATCCTTGTAAATGGGAACATGCAGGTACGCGTCCTTTAAATCCACTGTTGTCATAAATTGGCCCTCTTGGACCAGAGGGAGAATGGAACTAATAGTTTCGATCTTGAAGGATGGTACTCTGAGGAATTTGTTTAAACTCTTGAGATCTAAAATTGGCCTGAAGGTTCCCACTTTCTTGGGAACCACGAACAAAGTGGAATAAAATCCCAGACCCTGTTCCCGTATCGGAACAGGAACTATCACTCCCATGTCGGAGAGGTCTCTTACACAGTGTAAGAACTTCTCTCTTTTTGTCTGGTCTACAGATAATCTTGAAAGCAGAAACCTGCCTCTGGGAAGAAAACTTTTGAACTCTAGTTTGTATCCTTGGGACACTATTTCTACTGCCCAGGGATCCTGAACATCTCTAACCCATTTGATTCAATAACAGGCTTCTTGGATTGTTTTCCCTTATTCCAAGACTGATTGAGTCTCCATTAAGGTTTAGTCCTTGCTTGGAGGCGGAAGAGGAAGAATATCCCTTGAAATTTTGAAAGGAACGAAAATTACTCTGTCGTCCCCTTTGTTTGTTTCTCTTATCCTGAGGGAGAAGATCACCTTCCGCAATATCAGAGATTATATCCGTCAAGCAAGGTCCAAACAAGGTCTTCGCCTTGTAAGGAATAGCTAAAATCTTAGACTTAGAGGATATATCCGCAGACCAAGGTTTTATCCATAAGGCTCTGCGAGATAGAACAGAGAAGCCCCAAATCTTTGCTCCCAGTTTAATAACTTGAAGGGAAGCATCCGTAATAAAGGAATTAGCCAATGTAAGAGCTTTTAACCTATCCTGGATTTCATCCAGGGGAGTTTCTGCCCTGATAGCATCAGACAACGCATCAAACCAATATGCCGCTGCACTAGTGACGGTAGCAATGCACACAGCTGGCTGCCATTGTAAGCCCTGGTGTACATACTTTTTTTTTTTTTTTTAGTTATGTCCATAGGATCTTTGAAAGCACAACTATCCTCTATGGGTATAGTAGTTCTCTTAGCTAGGGTGGAAACAGCTCCTTCCACCTTGGGGACTGTTTGTCAAGCCTCCTTAACCGAGTCGGCTATAGGAAACATCTTTTTAAATATAGGAGGTGGAGAAAAAGGGATACCCAGTCTCTCCCACTTCTTGGCAATGATCTCAGAAGCTCAGTCAGGCACCGGAAAAAACATCTGTCGAGGAAAGCACCTCAAAGTATTTGTTAAGCTTACTGGATTTCTTAGGAGTAATGACAACCGTGGAGTCGTCGTCATCCAATGTAGCTAAAACCTCCTTAAGTAGTAAACAAAGGTGCTCAAGCTTAAATCTGAAGGATACCACTTCAGTATCAGTGAGAGGAATTATACTGTCAGAAACTGAAATTTCACCTTCAGATGCTACCACGGTATCTCCCTCCTCAGTCTTCTGGGAGGGAGCATCCGCAATAGCGAGAACTGTGTCAGAAACCTCCCCTACTGATCTAGATTTCCTCTTACGCTGTCCCTGCCACATTGGAAAAGCAGACAACGTATCAGATACTGCAGAAGACATGAGAGAAGCAATGTCTTGTAAAGTAACCCCAGTAGGAGTTATAGAGGAAGCGCAGGGCACTGCATGTGTGGGTGGCTGGGACGTTTGAGGAGAAAGTTGCAAAATAAATTGAGCATTGATATTAGACTCCTGAACAACATCTTCCTTTAGTAAATGATGGTTTAGCAGAAAGTCTATCCCCATAACTTAAAGTCCTCTCAATACAAGAGGAACAGAAGGGAATTGGTGGTTCCACATTGGCATCAAAACATAAGGAGCAAGTACCAGCTTGAAAGGGCTCTTGGTCCATGTTTTTCACAGTTAATTGTAACAATAAAACAATTTTTAAGAAAAATTTAGGACATATCAAAAAAACTTTACTGTCTCTTTAAATGTTAAACCGTAACTTTTTTTCTTCGCATCAAAACATAAGGAGCAAGTATCATCTTGCAAGGGCTCTTGGACCATGTTTTTCACAGTTAATTGCAACAATAAAACAATTTTTAAGAAAAATTTAGAACATATCAAAAAAACGTTACTGTCTTTTTAAATGTTAAACCGTAACTTTTTTTCCTTTATTAGTGCACTCAATGAAAACAAAGAAAATGACCTGGAAAGAACACCTTTACACCTCAGCTGTACTTTGCTGAGGTGTCTACCCTTCTGAAGAACTCGACCTCACTGACAGAAAAAAACGAAGCCGTTTTCCCCTACCAGCACCAGAGCGCTACGGAGAGAGTCTGGCACGCTTCTAACTCAGTTGAGATGTGAAGTTGCAAATAAAGTCAAGCTTTTCTCCTGATACGCAGAAAAAACTATTAGCAAACTTCCTCTTCCTGGCTGTGGGCGTGCCAATGCAGACATTTACCAGTCTTGCTATATTAAAACGAGCCTGGAAATGAAAAAACACAATGTTGCAATGCCTAAAGCCCCAGTGCCTGCGCTATACTGTTCCAATAAAGAAATCCATGTCCCATAAGTGACCTTTATTTTTCCCCAGATAAATATGTGCCTCCTTTCCTGAGTCTTATGTCACAGTAAAGTGGAGCATCAGTATGGGAGGCGCAGTGAGAATGATGTCCCACAAGTTCCCATTACTCTAAAGCCACCACTGCCCTACTGAAGAGACTGATGTGGACTACGGCTACACCCTGGACAAAGCAGTACAATCTTGCACTACTTTAAAAATAATAAACTCTTGATTGAAGAATCTTTTTCTAACACCTAACTTTACCACTTCCTAGCTCTAACGTAGGCAAAGAGAATGACTGGGGTGGGAGGGAGGGGAGGAGCTATTTAACAGCTTTGCTGTGGTGCTCTTTTGCGCCTCCTGCAGGGCAGGAGTGGTATTCCCATTAGTAATTAAGATGATCTGTGGACTCATCGTGTCATTAAAAAGAAAGGCCCTTTTAAGGGCCATTGGTAGTTTTAGTGAAGGCTAGGGTTTTTTTGTTGTTTTTTTTAGGGGGCTTTTTAATTTTGATATGACTATTAGATTAGGTGTAATTCTTTTGTATTTTTGATAAAATGTTTATTTTCCCCATAATTTAGTGTTTTTTATTTATTGCAACTTAGTGTTTATTTTTTTTTGTAGTTTAGTAATTTGTAATAAGTTTAAATAGGAGATTTAAATAATTTGAGTAGGGTTAGGGTTTTTTAATATTTTTTTTTTATAAATATGGAGATCGTATTCAGGTCCGCGGCTGCAATGTTAGTCGAGCGTATTAGTTCCGTCGAATTCAACAAAGTTGGCGGCTTGATAAATATACCCCTAATTCTCTGACAAAGGTAGCTTCTCTTACCGCCCTGTAATAATGGCGGATGGCCAAAAGTTAAATTAACAATGCACACATCGAGTCCAGCAGCATCTCACCTACAACCCTGTGCCGAGTCTCTTCCTGACAATAAAGGCGGACGGCCAAAAGAAATTTCAAAATCACACTTTATTTCAATGCAGTTTCATTTTACAATGTGCTATCACAGCAAAGTGAATCTTAGATGTCATAGCAGTCACGATACATTCTCAGCCCGACAAAAACAACCACAGCGTATGAGCATTCATTTCCTTTAAGGGGTTTATTTATGAAGCAGCGGATGCTGCTTCAGATCCTCTCTGCTTCAGTTCCGACTGAAGCAGAAGTTAAGAAGCAGCTGTCCTAAGACCGCTGCTCCTTAACTCGTCCGCCACCACTGAGGTGGCAGACAGCAATCAGCCCGATCGAATACGATCGAGTTGATTGACACCCCCTGCTAGCGAATCTGCAGGGGCGGTATTGCACCAGCAGTTCACAAGAACTGCTGGTGCAATGATAAATGCCGACAGCATATGCTGTCGGCATTTATCGATGTGCGGCAGACATTATTCGCTATAGCGGATCATGTCTGTCCACACCTACATAAATAGACCCCTAAGTGTGGAAAATAGCCTCCCAAAGTACATAAAAAGTACAAACTGCGATGTTATGTATAACAGCAGATATTAGGAACACCATCAACATCTAATAGAGATAAAACTAGAAGCTTGCTAGCAGAACTCAAAAGAAATAAAAAGGATTATACTTAACAACATTAAAAGTAATAACCCCTGTCTCCAGTCACATCTAAGTGCCTGCTCCCTGCCTGTTGATATCCTTATAAAGGATACATTAGTCCCATCTAAAGCTGCAGCTATGTGAAGTGCACGGTCTCCCATACCCAGAAGACTTAGGCCCCTATTTAAGAAAGGTCTTGCGGACCTGATCCGACACTGCGGATCAGGTCCGCAAGACCTCGCTGAATACGGAGAGCAATACGCTCTCCATATTCAGCATTGCACCAGCAGCTCACAAGAGCTGCTGGTGCAACGCCGCCCCCTGCAGACTCGCGGCCAACGGGCCGCCAGCAGGGGGTGTCAATCAACCCGATCGTACTCGATCGGGTTGATTTCCGGCGATTCCTGTCTGCCTCATCAGAGCAGGCGGACAGGGTTATGGAGCAGCGGTCTTTAGACCGCAGCTCCATAACTTGTGTTTCTGGCGAGTCTGAATACTCGCCAGAAACACGGGCCCACAAGCTCCCTACGGAGCTTGTTAAATGGGCCCCAAAGGCACTTACCTGCAGTCTAGCCGTCCGGCAGGAGGACAGCTACACAGTGTGAGAGGACGCCACTCCTCACAGAGACCTGTAGAAAAAAGAAAGAACAGAGTAAACCTACTCTGGCTTTTTATACCCTGGGCAACAAATATGTTAGGAAAACGTAGCAAGGCCCACCTCACAAGTTCCTAGCTGTTTTAAAGCCACCACTGCTCTACTGAAGAGGCTAACGTGGAGTACGACTAGCCACAATCTTGAAAGGAAAGATCAGAGTAAACCTACTCTGGCTTTCAAATTAGTAAAATCTTGCTTGAAGTAAAAGAAATCCAATTTTCTTCAGACACCAAAACTTCACCACCTCCATGCACTAAGGCAAAGAGAATGACTGGTGTTTGTGGGAAGGGGAGTGATACTTAACAGCTTGGCTGTGGTGTTCTTTGCCTCCTCCTGCTGGCCAGGAGTGATATTCCCAACAGTAAATGATGACGTTGTGGACTCACCATATCTTAGGAAAGAAAATAGCATTTTCCTGTTTGCGAAGAACATTGGAATGTGAACTATTTACAGTAAATACACAGAAAACACATTATTAAATAATAGAATAGATTATTATTTAGCTATATATATATATATATATATATATATATATATATATTATAGCCTTTTGTAGTCGAATACATGGTCATATACCATATACCTTTGAACCCTTATAAACTATTTTATATATTTGTTTATATATTAATATTTATATATATAGTTTTTATAAGATAGTGTTTATACGAGCGTAACAGTATATTTTAATTTATTTATGTTGTGTTTGGTACAACTTTATTTTGTCCATAACCCTTTACGCAAGGTCTTCAGTTGTGCTATCCAAACACGCAAATGAATGCATTTACTTTCAGCTTGTAATAAGCGCACAAATGAACACGCCTGTGATATTCTTATATTGCGCACGTGCTAACATTAGCGCGCCACTTGTAATCTAGCTCATAGGGTTAAATTATGTATAGTACAAAAAAAATAATTAGAATACAATTTCATTATTTAATTTGTCTGCTTTCCTTGTAATTTAAACCTGCAACTGTAGTTTTTTTACTCTCCCTAAAAGAAGATGGATTTGATATAATTCAGCAACCCGACCCTCCTTCATGCTGCACTGTTTGGTTACTAGGTCCTGGGATTTGCCATTTATACTGTATGTGCCCCAAACTGACCACAGCAAAGGAAGGTAAATAAACAAAAGAAGCTTTTCGAGGGATATGTCACTGGACTACAAAACAATGAAAATTGTGCAAAGTGATGGCTTTAAATGATTTAAGAACATTTTGGGCCAGATTACAAGTGGCACAATAAAAAATGTTTTCGCTCATGTGCAAACTGCGCTCAAAGTAAAAGATTATCATGAGCCGGTTAGCGTGCGTACTATAAGTTAAAAGTTAGCAAGCAAGTGAAAGACAGATGCGCACTAACTTCATGACTTCAGATATTGCAATCATGCTAACTCCTTTCCCCAAAATATTCTATGGGATACGCTTTTAAAGAAAATACTAACACTTATCACTTGCATGATAACCCAATACCGCATTAGACCAACAGCACAAAACCAGAAGGTAGTTATGAATGCTATACATTCCAATGTTCTTCACATAGAAGAAAATGTTCTTTTTATTTCCAAATATATATATATATATATATATTTATATATATCTTTTTTTTTTAAATATATATTTATATATCTACATGAATATATACAGGTTATATATATATATATATATATATATATATATATATATATATATATATATATATGCATATTAAAATAAAAAGATTTTCTTTCACATTGGAATGGAATGCAATATTAAAATTGAATAAATATATTTCATGCTTCAAGGTATTTAAGAGGAAAGGGCTCAAAAGTGTAATAGCTTATTTCAATGTGTTTGTGATGTATTTTGTGCAAAACATTCTTAACCCTTGGGGCTGATTTATCATGGCCCGAATAGGGCCAAATACCCGTTTCCTTAACTCGTCCACTGCCTTTGAGGCTGCGGACATCAATCTGCCCGATCGAATACAATCGGGTTAATTGACACCCCCTGCTAGCGGCCAATCGCAAAAATCACAAATCTGAAGGGGCTGCATTGCACAAGCAGTTCACCAGAACTGCTTGTGCAATGTTAAATGCAGACAGTGTTTGCTGTCGGCATTCAGCGATGCAGGGTGGACATGATATAGCGAATCATGTCCGCCCGGGATATGATAAATCTACCCCTTACTCTTTACGCTAGGTCTCCAGTCACGCCAGTAATCAAAGCACAGATTTTGTTTGCATTTGAACGCAACCATTTACTTTTGACTTGTAATATGAGTATTAGTTAGCGTGGTCATGATATTGCTTATTGCGTCCTGCACTATAATTAGTAATCTAGCCTTATGTATGCAAATAGTTTGTAATGATACAAATATAAGAAAACAACTTTAATGTAACATATTTAGTTATTAATTCTACCTTACCTGCCCTTTACCGATTTATAACTTACTAGACAAGCTATGAAACAGCAAGTGGGGGCCCCACATAAATACATAACATCTATAGAAATAAAATAACAATGTGTTAACTATTAATTTAATTTTAAAAATAACTTTAGTCTGAAAAAGAAAATGTGGGGAAAAAAAGTTCAGCAGCAGTGTAGAAATATTGGATCTTCTAGCTGTAGAAAGTCTGCAGCCTCAGCTCACAAGGACGGCTCATTAATCACTCGGCACTTCCACAGAAAGAAAGCCCCTGCACTGCATTAGCCAATCACAAAGCCGTTACCACAGGGACGACCTTTACCCTTGAGAGGCTTCATAGATTTTTTTTTAGTTCTGTTTTTTTTCCGGGAATCATTGGCAAGCTCAGATGTGAGAGAGGGAGGGAGGGAGGGAGGTGGAGGATTATCAAAATAACAAGTCGAATTGCAATGGCAAACCAATGACAGATTTAAAAAGCGTAGAAAAAAAAAGTAAAAGAATACAAAGCTAAAACAAAAATAATGGTGCCTTTAAATGATTTTGTAACTAAAAGAATGAAGGCATCAGATTGTGTGTTTGCTTTTTCCTTTGTGGTTCCTATTAGGTTGTGCAGCATATATAGGAAAGCTGGAAGGATACAAAATGTTGTGAGCATAGAAAGTCAGAAAGAAAAAAGCATCACTCACTGTATTCCAGAGGGGGGAAAATAAACCCAAATTACAGTGAAGATAACATAATAAGTTCAGCAACAGGAATCCAGTACAGCGAGTACTGAGGCAGCTTAGCTAGTGATTAAAAGAATATTTACATATGTAACCCTATAGCCATACGGGGCGCACTAGAGAGGGGAATAATCACTGGGTTTTGTTACTGTTCTGTAGATACAAGTTGTAGCTTACAATTCACAGGTCGATAACTAGTAGTAGTGACATAAACTTCTAACTTTACATTTCAACAACACCTAAACTATTTAAAGAAACAATTAGATTTGGTTACATTTAGTATAATCCCAAACATAAATAAAACATACACGTTCTGCTCTAGTCAGATTTGAGATCGTCGTTAGATGTACATGACATACATCACACCCGAGGACAAGAGGAATTGATAATGCACAGCTAGATACACAGAAGCACTGTGATATTTAGGTTTCATGCTGCCCTAGGCCCACCTAAATTTTGTCTGGTTAAATATGCCACTTGCATCCACTGATAAACACAAATTCTTTTAGCTGATAAAATACTTAAAGGGCCATAATACCCAAATGTTGAAACACTTGAACGTGATGCAGCATAGTTGTAAAAAGCGGACTAGAAAATATCACCTGAACATCTCTATGTAAAAAAGAAATACATTTTACCTCAATATGTCCTATTCACACCCCATTGTAAGGGACTTTAATCAGCAAATCAGTATGTCTGTCCCGGGACAGGCAAGGGAGCGAGCTTCGTGCACACTCCTGTAATTTCCCTATTCAGTTTAAGGAAGTTTACTATAAAATCTCATGAGAGTTAAGTGAAATCTCATAATATCACAGTAAAAGAGTTCATGACCTAAGCACTGTTGATGCTGACTGGCTGCAGTTAATTTCTTAATTTTTTTTTTTTTACCTGCAGCTAAGCAGCAGCTGAAGGATAACTTTTTACACAGCACTTACTCTGGTGAGCTGAGGAAATTGTGAGGTAAAATATCTTCCTTTTTTACATAGAGATGCTCAGGTGATATTTTCCTGTCCGCTTTTTACAGTTATACTGCATCACTTTCAAGTGATTTAGCATATGAGTATTATGTACCTTTAACTGACATTCCAGACAAAATGGAAGTGCTTGTATCATGTAAACTAAGACATCGCTGACGCTATATAAAGCTCGGATGGCGCTCTGAGCTGAAACACTGTTAAATATTTACACATGCTAGATACATCGTGCCGCCACAAAGCAAGCCCCTAAACAATCAAACATTTACTAATTCAATAATACGCTTTAGTCATGTTTGTTGTTGCATGTACTTCAGCAATGCACCCTGATTTTTAGGGAGCTTTGTGCTGGCTAAGGGCTAGATTACGAATGGAGCGCTATATCTGGCTAAGGGCTAGATTACGAATGGAGCACTATATTTGGCCAGCAAGCGATATTGAGTTTACGAGGCCATCTGCGCATAAGTTAAATTCCGAAATGAGAACGCAGGAGCGCAATTGCGATTTACACTAGAATGATTACCGCGATCTCAGAGCTCTGACTGTTACGTTCAAATAAAATGTTGCACAAAACACATAAAAAATACAAAGTACAGTTGCACTCATAATAACACTGTCTGATAAAATTATTAAAAAAAATATTGTAAAAAAAAGTTATAAGGGTTTACAGATATGAGGTCTCAGGTGTTAGAAAAAAAAAGGCTGCAAAGGGTTTTATTATAGAGAAACATACAAGTCTAAGGGGCCGATTTATCAAGGGCCAAATGGTATGCTGTCGGCATTCATCGATGTCGGCATTCATCGATGTCTGTCGAACATGATCTGCTGAGCAGATCATGTTGGACAGACCGATGATAAATCGGCCCATAAATATGTATATGTACTGTATGTATGTTTATATGTGTGTACATATGTATTTATATATGTATTTACAGATACATACATATAAACACATAAATATATATAGACAGATAAATAAGTGCATTGGAGCCCTTTGCAGTCAAGTAGATAAAAACATTAAAAATTATATTTATGCAATATTCATATTTAACAAAGGTTTTAACTATGCATTTAATGTAAATATTATACATTCCAATGTTTTAAATAAATATATATATATATGTATACACTCAACGGCCACTTTATTAGGTACACTTTGCTAGTACCGGGTTTGACCCCCTTTTGCCTTTAGAACTGCCTTAATTCTTCGTGGCATAGATTCAACAAGGTGTTGGAAACATTTCTCAGACATTTTGATCCATATTGACATGATAGCATCACGCAGCTGCTGCAGATTTATCGGCTGCACATCCATGATGCAAATCTCCCATTCCACCACATCCCAAAGGTGCTCTATTGGATTGAGATCTGGTTATTGTGGAAGCCATTGTAGTACAGTGAATGCATTGTCATGTTCAAGAAACCAGTTTTAGATGATTTGCGCTTTGTGACATGGTGCATCATCCTGCTGGAAGTAGCCATCAGAAGGTGGGTACACTGTAGTCATAAAGGGATGGACATTGTCAGCAACAATACTCGGGTAGGCTGTGGCATGTAAACGATGCTCAATTGGTATTAAGGGGACCAAAGTGTGCCAAGAAAATATCCCACACACCATTACACCACCACCACTAGCCTGAACCATTGATACAAGGCAAAATGGATCCATGCTTTCATGCTGTTTATGCCAAATTCTGACCCTACCACCTGAATGTCGCAGCTGAAATCGAGACTCATCAGACCAGGCAACATTTTTCCAAGCTTCTATTGTCCAATTTTGGTGAGCCTGTGCAAATTGTAGCCTCAGTTTCCTTAGCTGACAGGAGTGGTACCAGTGTGGTCTTCTGCTGCTGTAGCCCATCTGCTTCAAGGTTTGACGTGTTGTGTGTTCAGAGATGGTATTCTGCATACCTTGGTTGTAACAAGTGGTTATTTAAGTTACTGTGGCCTTTCTATCATCTTGAACCAGTCTGCCCATTCTCCTCTGACCTCTGACATCAACAAGGCATTTTCGTCCACACAACTGCCGCTCACTGGATATTTTTTCTTTTTAGGACCATTCTCTGTAAACCCTAGAGATGGTTGTGCGTGAAAATCCCAGTACATCAGCAGTTTTTTAAATATCCACGTCTAGATGCCAAAATACATTGAGTTGCTGCCATGTGATTGGCTGATTAGCAATTTGTGTTACCAAGCAATTGAACAGGTGTACCTAATGAAGTGTACGGTGAGTGTATATATATATATATATATATATATCCGTCCCCAAGCATGGAGTGTCAATCATTCCGATCGTATCGGTTCGGGATGATTGCAGAGTTAAGGAACAGCAGTCTTACGACCGATGCTTCTTAACTCCTGTTTCCGTCGGCATCCGCTACTTAGTAGAAATACCCCTTTGTGTCTTCTGGAGCACACAATGGAACTATCTTTCCTACTACAGGGGAGAGGCCATATGTGGTCCCTGCACCTCCAGTTCCCGCCAATACCCTAAAACAGTTCAAACATGAAGCCTCTTGATGTGAATAAAATACATTCAGATGTTTTATACAAGTTTATCAGTACGCTTTTTTTTATAAATTTAAGTGAAATTAGAAATATTAAAAGAACATTATAGAGGTATTAAATACATACCAGCTCTTTGTAAATACCATTAGAAGCATATTTGTTGTACATTTGTTTTTTGGGAGAACTGCATGCACTGTATACTTTTTGGGATAACGTTTAACACATGACCCACGTACTGAAACATTCACTCTACTATTGGTTCGCAATGGCTTAAAGAAAAAAGCAAAATCGCAAACTGCTATATAGTGTATTGCACAGGAATTGTAATAGACTGCAATTGGTCACTGGACATTCAGTAGGTGGCAGAGGGATGTTAAGGAGAGATAATGATAGAAAATAATTAAGGCTCACATCACCTATCGTCTCTAGCTGATCGCCAGTGGGAAATCCTGCTATGAACATCTATGGCTGTGTTATATGGCTAAATACATTATATCTTCCCCATCAAATATCAACTGCTTGCAATGCGGAAAAATAATAATTACAATCACAACCGTTAGGAAACATGGTTGCAAATGGGGGCTCTGTAAATGTGCGTAATTGTTTAATATTTACGTGTGTTGTTATGTTAAACTAATGTTGCTGGATAGAACAGAATTCACCTCACAGACATAAACAAGGGGCTGATTGTTTGCTGTCTGAGGTTTTCCAAGGTGTTCTCAAGGTAGGGTCAGACCTTTTCACACCAAGACTCAGCATGCAGGATTTAGAAATATGCCCTCTCTTGTCACGCTGGTGTGTATTGCTTTTTAAAGCTGGTAAAGCTGTTTCCTTTTTTTTTTATTCTCTTGGTTTCAGAAATCAAAAGGTCCTAATGGACTTAAGTATCTAAAAATGTAAACATCTCTTACCTCTGTTACCTCAAGATGATAGTAACCTAATGCACAATAATGCCTGACTATAGCAATTCCTCAGTAACTAAGGTCATTTAGTGTCAAAACATATCATTGTGATAATGAGGTGTAAGAGGAAAAGAACAATCCAGTTCATATAGAAGACTAAATCATCCAACCAACTTTTACACAATTCATCTTGTTTCATACATTCACATTATATCTCACCTTCTGATGTACTAGAAATTGAATAGAAAATACAGAGAGCTCTGCAGGAAAGCATTATCCCCATCTTGTCGTTTTTCATTGTTAACTCTACACTGCACTATTTCTTAGTCTGTCTAGGGTTTTGCAGACTCATTTTGTTTAGCTATTTATTGTGTGAAATAGTTGTGCTCTCATTACATTACCAAATATCTACTTATTTTATGCACAGTTTTGCCTAAATTTGATACATGTATATATAGTTTGTATGGAAAAGCCAATAGCCACAACAGAAATAGAAGTTCAAGAAATAATACAATGTACAGGTTCAGAAACTGCCAACATTTAACTGATCAGCAACTGAAGCACACTGGAGCTTGTACCCAGCAACGAAACCGATCAGAAACTAGGAACAAACTACACAGGACCTGGCAGTCTTCATGTAAGAAATGGTCCAAGTCAGACATTTGGGAGCTGAACATGATTTGGCAATCTCATAATCAGGAACAGACATGGGGGCCGATTTATCAAAGTGCGAGTGGACATGATCCGCTGTAGGGGATCATGTCCGCCGCACATCAATAAATGCCGACATCAAACACTGTTGGCATTTATCATTGCACAAGCATTTCTCGTGAAATGCTTGTGCAATGCTGCCCCCTGCACATTCGCGGCCAATTGGCCGCTAGCAAGGGGTGTCAATCAACCCGATTATATCCGATCTGGCGGATTGCTGTCCACCGATTCAGAGGTGGCGGATGAGTTAAGTAGCAGTGGTCTTAAGACCTCTGCTTCTTAACTCCTGTTTCCTGCGAGCCTGAAGGCTCACACAGAAAAAGGTGCATACAGGCATAATAAATCAGCCCCTAGGTCAGCAACTTGTAGTATGCTGGAGAAGATCTGACACTCTCATAGTCAAGAAAAAGCTAGGTCAGCAACTTGTAACATGCTAAAGAAGACTTGACAATCTCATAGTCAGGAAAAAGCTAGGTCAGCAACTTGTAGCCTTTTGTAGAAGACTTGATAGTCTTATAGTCAGGAAAAGACTAGGTGAGCAACTTGTAGCATCCTGGAGAAGACGTGACAGTCTCATAATTAGGAAAAAGCTTGGTCAGCAACTTGAAACATGCTAAAGAAGACTTGACAATCTCATAGTCAGGAAAAAGCTAGGTCAGCAACTTGTAGCCTTCTGTAGAAGACTTGATAGTCTTATAGTCAGGAAAAGACTAGGTGAACAACTTGTAGCATCCTGGAGAAGACGTGACAGTCTCATAATTAGGAAAAAGCTTGGTCAGCAACTTGAAACATGCTAAAGAAGACTTGACAATCTCATAGTCAGGAAAAAGCTAGGTCAGCAACTTGTAGCCTTCTGTAGAAGACTTGATAGTCTTATAGTCAGGAAAAGACTAGGTGAATAACTTGTAGCATCCTGGAGAAGACTTGACAGTCTCATAGTCAGGAAGGGAATAGGTCAGCAGCTTGTAGCATGCTGGAGAAAACTTAATAGTCTCATAGTGAGGATCGGGCTAGGTCAGCAACTTGTAGCATTCTGGAGAAGATTCGATAGTCTCATAGTCAGGAATGGACTAGGTCAGCAACTTGTAGCCTGCTGCAGAAGACATAGGGGATAAATTTATCAATGTCTGTCCGACATGATATGCTGTATCGTATTATATCCGACAGACATCACTGAATCCCGACAGCATACGCTGTCTACATTTAACATTGCACAAGCAGTTCTGGTGAACTGCTTGTGCTATGCCGCCCCTGCATATTCATGGAAAAATAGCCGCTAGCAGGGGGTGTCAATCAGCCTGATCGTATAGGATTGGGCGGATTGCATACCGTAGCCTCAGAGGCAGTGGACCAGTAATGAAGCGGTGGTCTTAAGACCGCTGCTTCATAACTGATGTTTCTGGCGATCCTGAAGGCTTGCGTGGCAACAGGGGCATAATTTGGCCCCTTAGTCTCTTTTTTTTAAAATACCCGAGATCTCATATCTTTGAGCCCTTATAACTTTTATGTTCTTTTAAACACTGATTTAAGCCCTTTTGTAACATTTTACCAGCAATTTTGAAGCACAACAGATCTCTTTTTAAAATATCGCCATTGCCATGATGCTTTTAACACCAGTCCATTTGTATCCATTGTTGAAAAGCAAATCTAGGAGGGCCCAGAAACAACAATGCATTACTGGGAGCTAGCTGCTGATTGCTGGCTGCACATATATGCCTTTGTCATTGGCTCACCAGATGCCATCAGCTAACTCTAAGTAGTGCATTGCTGATCCTTCACTAAAACCTTAACTAAACCTGACAAACATCCAATAACACTTTCTAATTTTACACCATTTCTTTGTTCAAAAAGCAACTATATCTCACTTTGCGAAAAAAAAACCTAAATTCATTCTTACCTGATAAATATATATATATATATATATATATATATATTTGGTAGTTAAGAGTCCACAAGACCTTACTCTTGGGAATTATATCACCTGGCTACCAGGAGGAGGCAAAGACACCCTACACCAGAGCTTTTAAATATCTCTCCTAATTTCCCTTCCCTCCCAGTAGTATGTATAGCCAAGGATAGGAAGAAAAGTAAGAAAGATAGAAGCGTAAAGAAGTGCAAACTAAGGGGCCCATTTATCAAAGGGCTTGCGGACCTGATCCGACACTGCGGATCAGGTCCACAAGACCTCGCTAAATGAGGAGAGCAATACGCTCTCCGCATTTAACATTGCACCAGCAGCTCACAAGAGCTGCTGGTGCAACGCCGCCCCCTGCTGACTCGCGGCCACCAGCAGGGAGGTGTCAATCAACCCGATCGTATTCGATCGGGTTGATTTCCGGCGATTTCTGTCCGCCTGCTCAGAGCAGGCGGACAGGGTTATGGAGCAGCGGTCTTTAGACCGCTGCTTCATAACTTGTGTTTCTGGCGAGTCTGAAGACTCGCCAGAAACACGGCCCTTCAAGCTCCATACGGAGCTTGATAAATGGGCCTGTAAGACTGCTGCCACTAGAAAAAATGGTCAGGTTCATGGAAAAGAAATTAATTTATCAGGTAACAATAAATGTTGTTCTCTTTCTAATGGTAGTGAGAGTCCACAAGACCTTACTCTTGGAAACCAATACCCAAGTTGTGGAGCCCTCTAAAAAATTGAGTGGGACAAAAGGTAAGGTAGGCACCTTACTAGGCACCACCACCTGATGAACCTTCCTGCCAAATGCAGACTCCGCAGAGACAAAAAAAATATAAAACTTGGTAAAGGTATGCAAAGAAGACCATATTGCAGTTCTGCATCTTTTTTTCTACAAAAACCCCGTTCTTGAAGGCCCAGGAGGTGGAAACCGCATGAGTGGAATGAGCAGTAATTCTGGTAGGTGGTTGTTGACCTGCCTCCATATAAGTCTTCTGGATCAAACCCCTTAACCAAACAGCCAAAGACACTGCAGTAGCCTTCCGGCCCCTACATTTACCAGAAATTAGAACAAACAGACTGGAAGACTGACGAAAATCCTTCATTGATTGTAGATAAAATTTCAAAGCTCTGACAATATCCAAATTATGCAATAGATGCTCCTTAGCAGAAGTAGAATTAGGACATACATAAAGATGGAACAATTATTTCTTGATTAATGTTTCCTGTCTAAACCAACTTTGGTTAAAAAAAAGGGACTTAGGGGGGATATGTATCAAAGCGTCAACTATGTTGCATTTACCGGCATCAATATGCTCGCCTAACATCGCGGCCGCGGATCTGAATACAATCTCCATATTTATAAATAAAGCCATCAAAACACGCGCACCAAGTACGGGGCGATGAGCATCGGATTGTTGTTAACTAACAGTCATCGATGACGCTGCTATTCTTGTTTTTCCCAACTTTATTTATACCATTTCACTAAACGCAGTCACTATACTAAAATGTTTAACACCTATGCCGCCACAGCCGCAACCTAAATAATGTTATTAACCCCTATCCCGCTGCTCCCCAATACCGCCGCAACCTAAATAAAGTTATTAAAGGGACACTGAACCCAAATTTTTTCTTTCGTGATTCAGATAGAGCATTACATTTTAAGCAACTTTCTAATTTACTCCTATTATCAAATTTTCTTTATTCTTTTGGTATCTTTATTTGAAATGCAAGAATGTAAGTTTAGATGCCGACCCATTTTTGGTGAACAACCTAGGTTGTCCTTGCTGATTGGTGGATAAATGTATCCACCAATCAAAAACTACTGTCCAGAGTTCTGAACCAAGAAAAAAGCTTAGACGCCTTGTTTTTCAAATAAAGATAGCAAGAGAACGAAGAAACATTGATAATAGGAGTAAATTAGAAAGTTGCTTAAAATTGCATGCTCTATCTGAATCACGAAAGAAAAAAATTGGGTTCAGTGTCCCTTTAACCGCTATCCCGCCGCCACTAAATAAATTCATTAACCACTAAACCTCTGGCCTCCCACATCACCACCACTAACTAAACCTATTAACCCCTAAACCATCAGCCCCCCACATCGCCAAAAACTAAATTAAGTTATTAACCCCTAAACCTAACAACCCCTTTACTCTAAATTAAAATTACAACATCCCTATCTTAATATAAATTAAAACTTACCTGTAGAATTAAAATAAACTAATTTTAAACTATTAATTAACCTACCCTAACTATTATACTAAAATTAAATTAAAACAAACACTAAATTACGAAAAATAACAAACCAAATTATCAACAAAAAAAAAATTACACCTAATCTAATAGCCCTATCAAAATAAAAAAGCCCCCCCAAAATAATAAAAGGGTCTTTTGTGGGGCATTGCCCCAAAGAAATCAGCTCTTCTACATGTAAAAAAAATACAACCCCCCCCCCCCCAACAGTAAAACCTACCACCCAACCAACCCTCCCAAATAAAAACCCTAACTCTAAAAAAAAACCTAAGCTACCCATTGCCCTGAAAATGGCATTTGTGTGAGCATTGCCCTTAAAAGGGCATTTAGCTCTTTTACATTGCCCAGAACCTAATCTAAAAATAAAACCCACCCAAAAAAACCTTAAAAAAAAACCTAACACTAACCCCCGACGATCCACTTACTTGAAGTCCCGTTTGAAGGATTCATCCAGCCGGTGAAGTCTTTATCCAGGTGGCCTTTTCTATCTTTATCCAGCCGGCGAAGTCTTCATACAGGCAGCCTCTTCTATCTTCATCCAGCTGGCTCGGCGCAGGTCCATCCTGAAGACATCCGATGCAGGGCTCCTTTTCTTACGGTCATCGCCGTAAACTGAAGCTTCAATACAAGGGACGCTATTCAAGATGGCACCCCTTGCATTCCTATTGGCTGATTTGAGTGTTAAATTCAAATCAGCCAATAGGATGCGAGCCTCTGAAATCCTATTGGCTGTTCAAATCAGCCAATAGGATGAGAGCTACTGAAATTCTATTGGCTGTTCAAATCAGCCAATAGGATGAGAGCTACTGAAATTCTATTGGCTGTTCATTGCAGCATCGAACATAAGTTTTCGGTGCTTTCAGACTCCCATTGATTTCTATGGCATCCGCGGCCTCAAGGGTGGCGGATTGAAAACCAGGTACAATGCGTCGGAATAGCCGCGAGCAAACCTGTTAACTATTTGATAAATGGGGGAAAGTGTCAAATAGAGCCTAATGTGTATTCGGAACATCTGTAATGACGTAAGCATCGATCTGCGTAGGATTGAGACTGCCGGATTGTATGTTACATCACAAATTTCAACATTTGCCGGTCTTGGGGCTTTGATAACTAGGTCGGATCAATCTCGCAGCTATTTCAATGCGGAATTCCGGCGTATTTGCGGTTGACACTTTGATAGATAGGCCCCTAAGTATGAAAAACGGCCTTTTCCTGATGGAACACTGAATAAGGTGGATCACAAGAAAGAGCAGATAACTCAGAAATTCTTCTAGCTGAAGATATCGCCAGCAAAAACAACACCTTCCAAGATAAAATCTTGATGTCTAAAGAATGTATGGGTTCAATAGGTTTGATCACACGCCTTAATCTCCCTAAAGCCTTTAGAAAGGACTGAATATCTGGTAAACTAGCTAATTTCCTGTATAACCGAACAGAAAGATTTGAAATCTGACCTTTAAAGGGACAGTCTACTCAAGAATTGTTCTTGTTTAAAAAAGATAAATAATCCCTTTATTACCCATTTATTATTATTTATTACCCATTACCTATTCTGCAGTTTTGCATAACCAACACTGTTATATTAATATATTTTTCAGCTCTGTGATTAACTTGTATCTAAGGGGTCAATTTATTATTGTGCGGACGGACATGATACTATGTAGCGTATTATGTCCGCCACACATCGACAAATGCCGACAGCATACGCTGTCGGCATTTATCATTGCACCAGCAGTTCTAGTGAACTGCTTGTGCAATGCCGCCCCCTGCAGATTTGTGCCCTATTGACCGCTAGCAGGGGGTGTCAATCAACCCGATCGTATTCGATCGGGCTGAATGCTGTCTGCCACCACAGAGGTGGCGGACGAGTTAAGGAGCAGCAGTCTTAGGACCGCTGCTTCTTAACTTCCGCTTCAGGCAGAACTGAAGCGGAGTGGGTCGGAAGCAGCATACACTGCTTCAAAAATCGACCCCTCTGCCCACTTATTTCAGTTCTTTTGACAGACTTGCATTTTAGCCAATTAGTGCTGACTCTTAGCTACCCCCACGGGAGTGAGCACAATGTTATCAATATGGCACATAGGAACTAGCGCTGTCTAGCTGTGAAAAACTGTCATAACTTACTGAAATAAGAGGCGGCCTTCAAGGGCTTCGAAATTAGCATATGAGCCTACATAGGTTTTAGCTTTCAACATAGAATGCCAAGAAAACAAAGCAAATTTGATGATAAAAGTAAATTGGAAAGTTGTTTAAAATTGCATGCCCTATCTGAATCATGAAAGTTTTATTTTGACTAGACTGTCGCTTTAATAAAACTGGCAAAGAGACCCTTGTCTAAGTCCTCCTGAACAAACTGCAGATTCCGTGGAATTCTCATAAAATGTCAGGAGTAACCTTGATCAGTGCAACAAGACTAATAAACTTTCCAAGCCTTATGGTAGATCCGTCTGGTAACAGGCTTACGGGACTGAGTGTTTCAATCACAGACTCAGAGAAACCCCTTTGAGAATCGACAAAACATTGTCCTGTTTGAGACGTGCTACCACTCTGGGAGGAACAACAACCGGTGTAAACAGCTAAAACGTCTATCAGTTCCACCTGAGGATCCCTTGGCCTCGACCCGTACCTTGGAAGTTTGTGATTCAGACAGGAGGCCATGAGATCTATCTCCTGGCAACCCCAATGACTTATTAGTTGGTTGAAGGTCTCCTGGTTAAGAGACCATTCTCCTGAGTGGAGAGTCTGACGGCTCAAGTAATCTGGTTTCCAGGTGCCCACAACTGAACAAAGAAGGGTTCACGCCTGTAGCACATTGTAGATTGCTCTTAGTTGCAAGACACTGATGAGCAATGTCGCTTCTTGATGCTACCAAATGCCCTGAGCCCTCCATAACGTACCCCATCCAGACAAACTGGCAACCGTGGTAATTATCTCCCACGTCCGATAATGGAACCCCATTCCCAGAGATACTGGGCCGGGAAAGGTCCACCAAGAGAGAGTAAAGCAAAACCATATTTTAATGAAGTATCAAGGGTTTCAATAGATTTACTAAGTCATCAAGACAAAGCAACAGCGTAATTAGCAGGCAGTATTCAACAGGATACATCATACAGGTCTGAGCAACTGCAAATCCCGATCTGGCAAACAAGGAGAAAGTGGAGTTAAAATAACAATACATCAATGTTAGATGGTGCCTGTTACTACTTAGAATAATACTGCAACACATTTTTTCATTATGTATAAAGCCTGTTTCTTCAGCATATGTTGCATTTGTTTTGAAATCTAGTAAACAACATGTTTGTAACTAATAAGCGAAATCACCTCAGTACAAACAAAGAACTAATTCTGTATGTACCATGGTGTTTGTATGCTGTGCTTTTGTACTAGCAAGGAGGTAACATTATGAACTAACCTGGGTAATTGTGTACTAATATATGTGTGCTTATATTCCTGGCGCACACTTCAGCTAAATGCAATAACAAAATAACACATGAATTTTGCTGTTCTGTTATTTTTATATAAACAATTTTGCATACATTTAAATTGCAGCACATCGTTTTTTTTCTTTCTGCTCTAAACCCAATATCAATCCTTACACTGAATAAATTACACAAATCAGTCTACTCTTTTTTTCCTCACACCCCCATCTATCAGAGTTTAAAGGCAAGTCAAGTCGAATGTACTTTAGAGTCAAAGACGTGGGGTTTAATGGAAATATGCTCCTGACTGTGCAGAGCCACATTGTGCTAGGACAGGAGATGCTGCATTTGCATACATATTAAACGAGAGCAGTAAAAATGCATACATGCAAACTACTTGGACGAGGCTCGCCTCAGTAACGCGCCTGCCGGGGAATCAATCTTCTTTTCTGTAAAAGGAAGCCCACTATGGAAAGGAGAAAATAAAAACAGGCATTCTCTAGGGAAGGGATTCAATAGCTGGAAAGTCCAACTTTATGAATCCTATCTTTCTATAATTTCTTCTAATAATCATATATCACGCTATTACATTTATGATAAGTAGAAAACACATTTCTTACATTTATAGCTTCTATGAACATGGTATCTACAAAATTCGCAGTTTATAAAATACATTCTCTTTCCTTTTAGTATCCAACCATATATCCAGAGCTAACTAAACGCCATGGATTGGCTGGCCTGGTTTGTACATTGCTATATGTCCTTTACTAGCGACAATGGATTCTGTATAACTTGTCGCGTGTAAAAATAAATAGCTGAAAAACTAGCAATGTACATTAACACTGTCAAATAATTTTTTAATTTAATTTAGACAGAAGCAGAATACAGGGTGCCTGAAGAGGGGATGATGCATGGCTGTACAAGTCAGGAGATGGCATGCAGAAAGCCAGCTATGCCAATAGGAAGGGTTAAATTATAGGAAAAGGAGGAAAATAAATATTTATGTATATTGCTAAGTTTTTTTTTAATATGCATAATTAAACATTTATATTACAATCACAAAGTGCTTCATGTGCCTGTGTTTGATGCAGGTTGTTAGTCTACTAATACATGTGCAGTGATAAGTAACTTCTATGGGGTAGATTTATCATAGTGCGAGCAGACATGATATGATGTAGCGTATCATGTCTGCTGCACATTGATAAATGTGAACTGCTGGTGCAATGCCGCCCCTGCAGATTCACGGCCAATAGGTCGCTAGCAGTGGGTATCGTATTCGATTGGGTTGATTTCTGTCCGCAGCCTCAGAGCAGGAGGACAGGTTATGGAGCAGCGGTCTTTAGACTGCTGCTTCATAACTTCTGTTTCCGGTGAGCAGGGCCGCCATCAGGGGATGACAGGGGTGACTCCTGTCAGGGGCCCAATGGGCTAGGGGGGGCCCATGAGGCAAGAACTAAAAAAAAAAAATTAAATTTTTTTTTTTTTTTTTACATTTTGGCAGCCACCAGTGGGTACTACAGCAGAGTGCTAATTGAGCATGGAAAATGTTATTACAAGGAGTAAAGTATTAGCATTTGAGAGGATTTCTTAGTGTGCACTAAACCACTATGCACAGTGTGAGACAGACTTGGCACTTTGTTTGTACAGTGTGTGCCTGAGTCAGACGGCAGATCACTTTCATTTGCAGAGGAGGTAGGACTTACTTAGCAAATGTTTTTTAATTTCTTTGTGCAATTTAAGATTGTAACTTCAGTGTGGTAGTAGTTGTATGGAAGGGCCAGGGGTCCATAAAAACACATTTTTTTAGCAGCAGTGTATTTATGATTATTTGACAATGCTGTAGAAATTCTATATTTAAAACCATGCAGAAATGTTTCCTCCTCAATACACAAATGATATATATATTACATTCCAGTTTACTGCCCCTTTATGCAAGGACTTTCCAGATACAAGGAGGCATTTTATCTAAGATTTTTACATCTGCATAACATGTTATACTCTCAGACTAAGATTGCTCAGTGTTGGAAATGAGACAGGTTAACTTAAAACTGTTCAGTTTACTCTACAGCTGACTTAATTTTGAAATGCATACCAACACGCTTAAATCCTGCATTTAACCAGATCTAATGGTATGAGTACCACAGCTTATGGTTCCACCAAGACCATATAGAGTACAACATTTTCAAAATCCACAAGTACAGCTGACAGATGGGAACATTTGTACACTATATTTGAAGTGGTGCTCTTGGTTGGGGAAAATGGGGAAAATATCAAACAAACATATGTCAACCTTTTAAAAGTACTTTTCTTCATCTAGCCATCTACCCAGATCATTAATGTACAATTTTGAATTCACAGAATTATTTTTGTTTGCACATTTACAAATATGATTCTTTATAAAATGATCTCCTAATTTCTGCATTTTTTTATCATGCATGTCACACACTGTTGATTTAGGGGATGCAAGGTGCATAAATGTTTCCTCCTGTGAGTGTTTCTGTGGGTGTCTGTTTTTATGTCTTTGTGCTTTGGTTTGTGTCTCTATGAGTTTGTATGTATTTTTTTTCTGTTGGTATCTCTGTGAGGGTGGGTGTGTATGTCTTTGTGCATTTTCTGTGGATGTCTGTGAGGGTGTGTGCATATGTCTTTGAGCTTTTTCTATGGGTGTCTCTGTGAGGGTGTGTGTGTGTTTGTCTTTGTGTATTTTCTCTGGATGCCTCTGTGAGGGTGGGTGTGTATGTCTCTGTTTTCTGTGGATGTCTCTGTGAGGGTGTGTGTGTGTATGTATGTCTGTGTTTTCTGTGGATGTCTCTGTGAGGGTGTGTATTTTCTGTGGGTGTTTCTGTGAGGGTTTATGTATGTCTTTCTGTGTTTTCTGTGGGTCTTTGTGTGTGTGTGTATGTCTTTGTGTTTTTTCTGAGGCTGTCTCTGTTGGTGTTTCCTTGGGTGTATGTGCAAGTTTGAGTTTGTGTGTGTGTGTGTCCATTGTCTGTTCCTTTTTAGGACATTCTGACCTTACTACTGATTATTCACATCTTTCTACAGACTTTGAGACTAATGAGACCTTTCCGGAAGTCACCAATCTACCATTTAACCTTTAAATTATTGTTTAGGCAGTTCAGGGCCCTTCCTTTCAGCCACTGCATGCTGTTGTCATCATTTAGTTGGCATCTTCCTTTACAAAAAGATAATAAGAACTCCACATTTTGTTTTCTAAATCTCCTTTTTTTACAAAACTGTAGTTTACCTCATTACTTGTCAGGTCAATGTAAACAAGTGCTAAGTGTCTGTTTGGGTGTCTGTTTCTGAGTTTCTTTGCGTGTTTGCTAGAGTGTCTATATGTGAATCCTTATGTGTGAGTGTGTGTGTGTGTGTGTCAGGGTATGTTACTACCTTTACAACATTTCCAAGTTTAAATAGACACTTAAGAATAAAGTGCATATACGTTTTAGTCACTTGGTCAAAAATTGCACATGTCAAAGGAGGGGGGGCCCTGATCAATGGTTAAGTCAGGGCCCCAAAATTTCTAGTGGCGGCCCTGCCGGTGAGCCTGAAGGATCGCACGGAAACAGGGGCATCAAGCTCCAAGCAGGGCTTTTGTAAATCGGTCCCTATAGCTTGTTTCTTGTACCATGGTAAGCTGTTCTTCCTATAAAGTAGTGGAATCATTATATGAATCTTGAAACTCCTTGACAAGACATAATTTAATATGAGGGCACATGCTCAGTTTGAAATAAAGCAAAAGTTATCCCCTTAACCCAATACGACATATATATATGTCATGCGAAGCCCATTGTACCACATGACGTATATATACAGTATGTCTGCTATTATTGAACAAAGGGGATCCTAGAGAAACTTTTACATCCAGTAGTGAAGTGGTTAAATTCTTTTTGCATACAGAGTTGGACTGCTTAATATTACAGATAAATAAATAAAATATATTTTCCATACTCTTAGGGGTCTATTTATATATGTGCGGACAGACATGATCCGCTATAGCGAACCATGTCCGCCACACATCAATAAATGCTGACAGCATACACTGTCGCCATTTATAATTGCAATACCGCCCCCTGCAGACTCGCGGCAAATCAGCCGCTAGTGGGGGGTGTCAATCAGCCTGATTGTACATGATAAGGGGGATTGCTAAACGCTGCCTCAGAGTTTAGACCACTGCTTCTTAACTCCTATTTCCGTGCTGAAACAAGGGAAACAGGGGCCATTCGGCCCTTGTTAAATAGACCCCTTAGCCTACGATTTTAATATATTTCACCATATGCAAATCTTATAAAATATGATGAGATCCAGGAGAGTGCAGAATTGCATTAAGCATTTGTACAGGCATATTCAGACCATTGCAGAACTATGCAAGATGCTGTTTAATCAATATACCAATCCCATACATTTTTTTAAAAGTCATGTTTATTTAAATTACATTATAAACAATTGATCTACCTAAAATATACTATAACTGTGCGCTGTTACTAAATTAGAGATAAGAGTTTGTGGTACAGCAGGAAAAAATGCTGTGGCCCAATTAAGATCGAAAATTGAGATGGTTCAAAGAGGTTAGGTAAACACTAAAGTGGGGACCATTTATCAAGCTCTGTAAGGAGCTTGTGGGCCCGTGTTTCTGGCGAGTCTTCAGACTCGCCATAAACAGCATTTATGAAGCAGCGGTCACAAAGGATGCTGCTCCATAACCCTGTCCGCCTGCTATGAGCAGGCAGACAGGAATCGCCGGAATTCAACCCAATCGAGTATCGAGTACGATCAGGTTGATTGACACCCCCCTGCTGGCGGCCCATTGGCCGCAAGTCTGCAGGGGGCGGCGTTGCACCAGCAGCTCTTATGAGCTGCTGTGCAATGTTGAATACGGTGAGCGTATTGCTCTCCGCATTCAGCGAGGTCTTGCGGACCTGATCCGCACTGTCGGATCAGGTCCGCAAGACATTTAGTAAATAGGCCTCAGTGGGTAAAATAGCAAGCCAGCCATCTTATCTCAAATACATTTGCTGCAAATATATACATGTGATAGATATGTTTGTGCACAAAGTCTCTTTCACATTGTCATATGAGAAAGGTCTATTTGTGGACTGAAATATATTTGTTATTTTAATTTGGTGCTTGGATCAGCACTCGCAACCTCAGACCTGAAGCCGAGCTTCCTGCTATCAGCCAGGAATAACAGGAGATGGGGGCTTGGCTTAGCATGTGGATCTTGGGTGGACTGTGCTTCAGCCTGTTAATACCTTGTTGGAAGGGGGTTATGACCCTCTTTGTACTTTGGGTGGCAGTAAGGGGATATTGGAGAGTGGCAGATACAATTTCTCTGACCTTGTTACTAAGATAGATTTGAATCACTAAATAATAAAGGTTGAATAAAGGTTTGTTTTATAAATTTGATACAAGTGTGTGCTCAACAAATTCCTTGCACTTTTTTTTTTGTTTAATTTTCTTGCAACTATTTTTTGGAGTTGAAGCACCGAAAGACAGAGAAATATTGTAGGTTCTCTCTTGAACTCGTTTATTTCTACATGTATTCATTATTAAAGAGATTCATGTTATTATAGATACCAGATAATTCCCATAAAATGGTGTTTTTATGACATAGCACAAGTTTATGTATTCCAGCCTCTTGTGGAGCAGAAAAAGCACAATTTTCAGAAATAAATTTGAAGGAAAATCAGGCAATGTAAAATGGTAATGAAGGTACTTTGTATAGATTTTTTTAAAAAACTTTTATTTATGAGAAACAATGGGTAAAGATATAGGGGCAGATTTATCATCCCCCGAATGCTGCCTAATGCAGCTGTTTCTGCGCAAGCCTTCAGGCTCACCGGAAACAAGAGTTAAGAAGCAGTGGCGTACAGCAATCAGCCCAATCGAATACGAATCAGTGCACCACATTTTTTAAAGAACTTATTCACCTTATGCTCATTATATGCCTGAGTGTCAAATTGTTCTATAATTACTTGCTTCATTATGAAAAAAATTCCATTCAGCAAATCTAGGTTTTTGTCTATTTTTCCAGTTCTTTAATATTGTACAGCTAACAGTTAATGCCACCATATTAATCAATTTATCATCTTGCTCCATATCGCTGTTCCTCAACAAGATCATTATTTGTTCTAAATTAAATTGATCATTTCTTTTAAGTATTTTGAATACCCAGGGGCATATGTATCAAGCTCCGTATGGAGCTTGATGCCCCGTGTTTCTGGCGAGCCTGCAGGCTCGCCAGAAACAGCATAACTGCTCCATAACCTGTCCGCCTACTCTGAGCAGGCGGACAGACATCGCCGGAAATCAACCCGATCGAGTACGATCGGGTTGAATGACACCCCCTGCTGGCGGCCCATTGGCCGCGAGTCTGCAGGGGGCAGCGTTGCACCAGCAGCTCTTGTGAGCTGCTGGTGCAATGCTGAATACGGCGAGCGTATTGCTCGCCGTATTCAGCGAAGTCTGGCGGACCTGATCCGCACTGTCGGATCAGGTCCGCCAGACTTTGATAACTTGGGGCCCCAGTATTAAATTTTTAACCAGAATTGTCTAATTATTGGGCATTCCCACATTATGTGGATTAAATCCGCCTCATATAATCTACATTTAGGGCATCTATCAAATTGTTTATTACCCCACTCAGCCCCTTTTTTAATATAATACATTTTATGCAAGAATTTTATATGCGCCTCCCTCCAAGTCTCTGACAATGTTGTTTTAACCACATTTTTAATTGATTCTTTTAAATAATCTACATCTATTTGACTTATATAGGGGCTCCATTTTCTAGTGAGGTCCTCCAAATTATTCTGGCCCTCTTGAAGTAACATTAATCTATACCATAGCGATATAGAATACATTCCTTGCTTGACCATAACTATCCAAGATTCCATCTTCTCCTAATTCCATTCATAGCCATTATTCATAATAATTTTGTCTGCATAATGCCTAACTTGTAGAAAGGCAGAGAAATCTTTATTTTGTAACGAAAATTATTTTTTCAATATTTTCAAGGGTCTTCATAAATATTCCTTTGTGATTTATTATTTGATATATAAATTTTAGGCCTATTATAGAGAAACACAACTTAGATTGTTTCATAGGGACTATTTAACTCCACGTAGAGTTGCTAAATGGAGTAAAAACGTGTCCAACGTCTGCCCTAAGTGCTGTGCTTTCATGATCCAGATATAGGACACCTGTTGTGGGATTGACCTAGGCTGAAGCAATTGTGGGCAAAGGTTGAATATTTTCTTTCTAATATAATTAAAAGGAAGGTACAATTAGAAAGGGAATCTGTCCTCCTCTTGACGACGACGAGTCATATTTCTTGGGGTAAAAAGGTTAACTTTGTACTTACGGTAATAATAATCCTTAGTACACTTATTTTTAAGAAATGGGCCACCCCTAAAATACCTTCTATCACGGAAGTAAGAAAACTGTTACTAGACTATGCAATTAAGGCAGCTTATGGGTCTAAGTTAGAGGGGGAAAACATAATTTATGCTTACCTGATAAATTCCTTTCTTCTGTTGTGTGATCAGTCCACGGGTCATCATTACTTCTGGGATATAACTCCTCCCCAACAGGAAATGCAAGAGGATTCACCCAGCAGAGCTGCATATAGCTCCTCCCCTCTACGTCAGTCCCAGTCATTCGACCAAGAATCAACGAGAAAGGAGTAACCAAGGGTGAAGTGGTGACTGGAGTATAATTTAAAAGATATTTACCTGCCTTAAAAACAGGGCGGGCCGTGGACTGATCACACAACAGAAGAAAGGAATTTATCAGGTAAGCATAAATTATGTTTTCTTCTGTTATGTGTGATCAGTCCACGGGTCATCATTACTTCTGGGATACCAATACCAAAGCAAAAGTACACGGATGACGGGAGGGATAGGCAGGCTCATTATACCGAAGGAACCACTGCCTGAAGAACCTTTCTCCCAAAAATAGCCTCCGAAGAAGCAAAAGTGTCAAATTTGTAAAATTTGGAAAAAGTATGAAGCGAAGACCAAGTTGCAGCCTTGCAAATCTGTTCAACAGAGGCCTCATTCTTAAAGGCCCAAGTGGAAGCCACAGCTCTAGTGGAGTGAGCTGTAATTCTTTCAGGAGGCTGCTGACCAGCAGTCTCATAGGCTAAACGTATTATGCTACGAAGCCAAAAAGAGAGAGAGGTAGCAGAAGCTTTTTGACCTCTCCTCTGTCCAGAATAAACGACAAACAGGGAAGAAGTTTGGCGAAAATCCTTAGTTGCCTGCAAGTAGAACTTGAGGGCACGAACTACATCCAGATTGTGTAGAAGACGTTCCTTCTTTGAAGAAGGATTTGGACACAAGGATGGAACAACAATCTCTTGATTGATATTCCTGTTAGTGACCACCTTAGGTAAGAACCCAGGTTTAGTACGCAGAACTACCTTGTCTGAGTGAAAAATCAGATAAGGAGAATCACAATGTAAGGCTGATAACTCAGAGACTCTTCGAGCCGAGGAAATAGCCATTAAAAACAGAACTTTCCAAGATAACAATTTTATATCAATGGAATGAAGGGGTTCAAATGGAACACCCTGTAAAACGTTAAGAACTAAGTTTAAACTCCATGGCGGAGCAACAGCTTTAAACACAGGCTTGATCCTAACTAAAGCCTGACAAAAAGCCTGGACGTCTGGATTTTCTGACAGACGCCTGTGTAACAAGATGGACAGAGCTGAAATCTGTCCCTTTAATGAACTAGCTGATAAACCCTTTTCTAACCCTTCTTGTAGAAAAGACAATATTCTAGAGATCCTAACCTTACTCCAGGAGTAATGTTTGGATTCGCACCAGTATAGGTATTTACGCCATATTTTATGGTAAATCTTTCTGGTAACAGGCTTCCTAGCCTGTATCAGGGTATCAATAACCGACTCAGAAAAACCACGTTTTGATAAAATCAAACGTTCAATTTCCAAGCAGTCAGCTTCAGAGAAGTTAGATTTTGATGTTTGAATGGACCCTGTATCAGAAGGTCCTGTCTTAGAGGTAGAGACCAAGGCGGACAGGATGACATGTCCACTAGATCTGCATACCAAGTCCTGCGTGGCCATGCAGGCGCTATTAGAATCACTGATGCTCTCTCCTGCTTGATTTTGGCAATCAATCGAGGAAGCAGCGGAAAGGGTGGAAACACATAAGCCATCCCGAAGTTCCAAGGTGCTGTCAAAGCATCTATCAGAACCGCTCCCGGATCCCTGGATCTGGACCCGTAGCGAGGAAGTTTGGCGTTCTGGCGAGACGCCATGAGATCTATCTCTGGTTTGCCCCAACGTTGAAGTATTTGGGAAAAGACCTCCGGATGAAGTTCCCACTCCCCCGGATGAAAAGTCTGGCGACTCAAGAAATCCGCCTCCCAGTTCTCCACTCCCGGGATGTGGATTGCTGACAGGTGGCAAGAGTGAGACTCTGCCCAGCGAATTATCTTTGATACTTCCACCATTGCTAGGGAGCTTCTTGTCCCTCCCTGATGGTTGATGTAAGCTACAGTCGTGATGTTGTCCGACTGAAACCTGATGAACCCCCGAGTTGTTAATTGGGGCCAAGCTAGAAGGGCATTGAGAACTGCCCTCAATTCCAGAATGTTTATTGGAAGGAGACTCTCCTCCTGATTCCATAGTCCCTGAGCCTTCAGAGAATTCCAGACAGCGCCCCAACCTAGTAGGCTGGCGTCTGTTGTTACAATTGTCCAGTCTGGCCTGCTGAATGGCATCCCCCTGGACAGGTGTGGCCGATGAAGCCACCATAGAAGAGAATTTCTGGTCTCTTGATTCAGATTCAGAGTAGGGGACAAATCTGAGTAATCCCCATTCCACTGACTTAGCATGCATAATTGCAGAGGTCTGAGGTGTAGGCGTGCAAAAGGTACTATGTCCATTGCCGCTACCATTAAGCCGATCACCTCCATGCATTGAGCTACTGACGGGAGTTGAATGGAATGAAGGACACGGCATGCATTTTGAAGCTTTGTTAACCTGTCCTCTGTCAGGTAAATCTTCATTTCTACAGAATCTATAAGAGTCCCCAAGAATGGAACTCTTGTGAGAGGAAAAAGAGAACTCTTCTTTTCGTTCACTTTCCATCCATGCGACCTTAGAAATGCCAGAACTAACTCTGTATGAGACTTGGCAGTTTGAAAGCTTGAAGCTTGAATTAGAATGTCGTCTAGGTATGGAGCTACCGAAATCCCTCGCGGTCTTAGTACCGCCAGAAGGGCACCCAGAACCTTTGTGAAGATTCTTGGAGCCGTAGCCAATCCGAATGGAAGAGCTACAAACTGGTAGTGCCTGTCTAAGAAGGCAAACCTTAGATACCGGTGATGATCTTTGTGGATCGGTATGTGAAGGTAAGCATCCTTTAAATCCACTGTGGTCATGTACTGACCCTCTTGGATCATGGGTAAGATTGTCCGAATAGTTTCCATTTTGAACGATGGAACTCTTAGGAATTTGTTTAGAATCTTTAAATCTAAGATTGGCCTGAAAGTTCCCTCTTTTTTGGGAACCACAAACAGGTTTGAATAGAACCCTTGTCCTTGTTCCGACCGCGGAACCGGATGGATCACTCCCATTATTAACAGATCTTGTACGCAGCGTAGAAACGCTTCTTTCTTTATCTGGTTTGTTGACAACCTTGACAGATGAAATCTCCCTCTTGGGGGAGATAATTTGAAGTCTAGAAGGTATCCCTGAGATATGATCTCTAGTGCCCAGGGATCCTGAACATCTCTTGCCCAGGCCTGGGCGAAGAGAGAGAGTCTGCCCCCCACTAGATCCGGTCCCGGATCGGGGGCTCTCGGTTCATGCTGTCTTTGGGGCAGCAGCAGGTTTCCTGGCCTGCTTGCTCTTGTTCCAGGACTGGTTAGGCTTCCAGCCTTGCCTGTAACGAGCAACAGCTCCTTCCTGTTTTGGTGCAGTGGAGGTTGATGCTGCTCCTGTTTTGAAGTTCCGAAAGGGACGAAAATTAGACTGTCTAGCCTTAGCTTTGGCTTTGTCTTGAGGTAGGGCGTGGCCCTTACCTCCTGTAATGTCAGCGATAATCTCTTTCAAACCGGGCCCAAATAAAGACTGCCCCTTGAAAGGTATATTAAGTAATTTGGACTTAGAAGTAACATCAGCTGACCAGGATTTTAGCCACAGCGCCCTACGTGCCTGTATGGCGAATCCTGAGTTCTTAGCCGTAAGTTTGGTTAAATGTACTACGGCCTCTGAAATGAAGGAATTAGCTAGTTTAAGGACTCTAAGCCTGTCCGTAATGTCGTCTAGCGTAGATGAACTAAGGTTCTCTTCAAGCGACTCAATCCAAAATGCTGCCGCAGCCGTAATCGGCGCGATACATGCAAGGGGTTGTAATATAAAACCTTGTTGAACAAACATTTTCTTAAGGTAACCCTCTAATTTTTTATCCATTGGATCTGAGAAAGCACAGCTATCCTCCACCGGGATAGTGGTACGCTTAGCTAAAGTAGAAACTGCTCCCTCCACCTTGGGGACCGTTTGCCATAAGTCCCGAGTGGTGGCGTCTATTGGAAACATCTTTCTAAATATTGGAGGGGGTGAGAACGGCACACCGGGTCTATCCCACTCCTTAGTAACAATTTCAGTTAGTCTCTTAGGTATAGGAAAAACGTCAGTACTCGCCGGTACCGCAAAGTATTTATCCAACCTACACAGTTTCTCTGGTATTGCAACGGTGTTACAATCGTTGAGAGCTGCTAAGACCTCCCCTAGTAATACACGGAGGTTCTCCAATTTAAATTTAAAATTTGAAATATCTGAGTCCAATCTGTTTGGATCAGAACCGTCACCCACAGAATGAAGCTCTCCGTCCTCATGCTCTGCAAGCTGTGACGCAGTATCAGACATGGCCCTAGCATTGTCAGCGCACTCTGTTCTCACCCCAGAGTGATCACGCTTGCCTCTTAGTTCTGGTAATTTAGACAAAACTTCAGTCATAACAGTAGCCATATCTTGTAATGTTATCTGTAATGGCCGCCCAGATGTACTAGGCGCCAAAATATCACGCACCTCCCGGGCGGGAGATGCAGGTACTGCCGCGTGAGGCGAGTTAGTCGGCATAACTCTCCCCTCGCTGTTTGGTGAAATTTGTTCACATTGTACAGATTGACTTTTATTTAAAGTAGCATCAATACAGTTAGTACATAAATTTCTATTGGGCTCCACCTTGGCATTGGAACAAATGACACAGATATCTTCCTCTGAGTCAGACATGTTTAACACACTAGCAAAAAAACTTACAACTTGGTTATAATCTTTTTTAGCAAAAAACGTACTGTGCCTCAAAGAGGTACTAACGATTAAATGACAGTTGAAATAATGAACTGAAAAACAGTTATAGCATCAAACTTTAAAACAACAAAACTTTTAGCAAAGGTTTGTTCCCATTAGTAAAATAACAATAATTAAATTTGACATAAAAAATACAAAGCAACGTTTTTATTCACAGTCACTATAAGAATTCTCACAGCTCTGCTGAGAGAATTTACCTCCCTTCAAAGAAGTTTGAAGACCCCTGAGATCTATCAAATATGAACCGGATCATGCAGGAAATATAAAAGTAACTGACTGGTATTTTTTGATGCGTAGCAAAGAGCGCCAAAAACGGCCCCTCCCTCTCCCACACAGCAGTGAAGAGAAACGAAACTGTCACAATTAAAGCAAAAAAACTGCCAAGTGGAAAATAATGCCCAAATATTTATTCACACAGTACCTCAGCAATGTAAACGATTCTACATTCCAGCAAAAACGTTTAACATGATAAATAGTTATTAAAAAGGATTAGTGACCTTTAACAGAGTAGTTCCGGTGAAATACCATCCCCCGAATACTGAAGTGTATACATACATGTCATTTTAACGGTATGGCAGGATTTTCTCATCAATTCCATTCAGAAAATAAAAACTGCTACATACCTCAATGCAGATTCATCTGCCCGCTGTCCCCTGATCTGAAGCCTTTACCTCCCTCAGATGGCCGAGAACAGCAATATGATCTTAACTACTCCGGTTAAAATCATAGTAAAAAACTCTGACAGATTCTTCCTCAAACTCTGCCAGAGAAGTAATAACACGCTCCGGTGCTATTTTAAAATAACAAACTTTTGATTGAAGTCATAAAAACTAAGTATAATCACCATAGTCCTCTCACACATCCTATCTAGTCGTTGGGTGCAAGAGAATGACTGGGACTGACGTAGAGGGGAGGAGCTATATGCAGCTCTGCTGGGTGAATCCTCTTGCATTTCCTGTTGGGGAGGAGTTATATCCCAGAAGTAATGATGACCCGTGGACTGATCACACATAACAGAAGAAAGAGGTGACTTCTTTTGTAGGATTTGGAAGGACTTTGTGTGTTGTCAAGGAAGGGACGTTATATCTTATATAGAACAAATTGTTAACATACAATTGAATTGAGGGATGAGTGGGGGATGGATGGGGGAGATTTTTTCTTTCTTTCTTTTTTTTCCCTTTTTTTATTTTTTTGATCGAATTTAACTAGAGAACTATAATAGTTTGGTGGAAAGGAGAGAGAAGAGATGGAAGGATTGGGTAGTGATTATTGCAATGGAAGGCTCTTGTTTATGTCTATTGTTAATTGAGTTGTTATTGACCGTATTTTTTTTTCTCTCGATTTTATATGTTTTGTATGTGATGTTTTCTGTTTCTGTAAAAATAAAGCTAAAAAAAAGAATTTAGGCCTTTTCTTTGCCAATTTTTAAATACCGCCGAGTTTATACCTTCCGAAAACACCGGATTGTTCTGTATTGCCAAATATTTTGACATTCCAAATTGAACCTTAAGATTTGTACATATTTTCTGCCATGCCCAGATTGGATAGTACATTGTATTAGTTTTTTTAACTTCTATAGGTATCTCTTGATACAGTATATGTAAAATAGTTTGTATTTTAAATGTAGAAAATAAATTTATCTCTACCTCTGGAATTGTGAAATATGCAGATTCTGAGATCCATTCTACCGCTATTCTGCTTAGAATTATCCAAATATAATAATATTCTAGATGCGCGAGCGCCAAACCCCCATACTCCCTTTGTAAGCAAAGCTTATTCAGCGATATTATAGGTTTTTTTCATTCCAAATAAATTTTCGAATATCAGACTGCAAAATTCTTATATCTTTCTTTAACATTGGTATTGGGATATTTTGCATATTATACAATATTTTGGGGAGGATTATCAATTTGAATAGGTTACTTCTACCTGATATTGAAATTGGTAATTTGGTCAAGAACTTAAGATCTTCCTTTATTTTTGTAAGTAATGGCAAATAGTTTAGACCATACCATCTATCTTCTTGAGGGGAGATGTATATTCCCAAATATTTTATACCTTCTTGTGCTATTTTAAAATACTCATTTGTCCTTATATTATTTTGACTACCTACAATCATCATTTCAGATTTACTAATGTTTATTTTATATCCAGAGAAAGAACTGAAAATGGATATAATTTCCATTGCTAAAGGAATATTTTTTTCGGGATTTCTTACGTATAATAACAGGTCATCAGCATATAAAGATACCTTACATTCATAATTACCCAGTTTAATTCCTTCAATTTTGTCTCTAAGTGCACATGCCAACTATTCTATTACAATATCACATAATAGAGGAGATAGAGGACATCCTTGCCAGGTACCTCTTTTCAAAATAATCTTCTTAGATATTTGACCATTTACTAATAAGGCTGTACTGGGGAAATTATCTAAATTTTCAATTAATTTAATTTATTTTTTTATGAAAACCAAATTGTCCTAATGAAGTATATAAATGATCCCATTCTACCGAGTCAAATGCTTTTTCTGCATCTAAAGTAATTATTGCTGTATCAAGTTTCTTAACATGTAGAGAGGCCTTATCTTGCTTAAGGGACATTATAAACTCATTTTTTCTTTGCATAAATGTTTTGTAGATGATCTATTTATATAGCCCATAAAGGTTTTTTTTTACAAAAAATGTATAGTTTTGCTTATTTTTAAATAACATTGCTCTGATTTTCAGACTCCTAACCAAGCCCCAAAGTTTTATGTGAATACTGTCAGCTACCTTCTCCAGCTTGCTCCTGTTTGTGTAAAGGGTCTTTTCATATACAAAAGAAGTGGGAGGGGGGGTGTCTTGTTTGCCACTTGCAGTGGGCTTTCCAGCTACCTTTTCAACAGAGTTAAACTGGAAGCTTCTAAGTAAGTTGTTAAACAGTTTTATACTGGATTTTTATATCAATATCTGTGCATCTTATTCTTTATAGTAGTGTCTATTACATGCAGTTATATGAAAATGAGTGTATACTGTCCCTTTAAGGTAGTCTATCACTAAGAAGGCTTTCCTGATGATAGAGGAGCTTCTCCCTTTCAGAAATCCTGGTTGATCTTCATGTATTATTGATTTTAATACTATCTGAAATCTTTCAGCCATTATTACTGTCGGTAGTTTATCATCTGAATTCAGGAGAGATATGAGTCTATATGAATCATCTGGTTTATTTTTTTATTAGGTTTAAGTATTAATGACGTCCAAGATGAGGTGAAGTTTGCCGACATTGCTTTTCCTTCTAAAAAATATAAATTAAATAAAGACTTCAAACTGGATATTATGCATTCTACCAGTAATTTATAATACTCATTTGATAATAGTTCTGGACCTGGGAACTTATTATTTTTTTAATTTTTTATCGCCTTTTCAATCTCCTCCTCTGATATCGGTTCTAGGATCTTATTCCTTTTATCTATATCTACTTTAGGAAGTTTAACTCCGGACCAAAAGGTTTCCTTATTATCATAGTTTAACTCTTCTGAGTTATATACTCTTTGATAGTATTCTTCAAATGATTTTAAAATATCTTCCGTTTTATCCAATACTACCCCATCTTTATTTAATGTACCTATAAAATTATGGCTTCTCGATTTATTAGCTATTTTTGCGAGAAGTTTTCCAGATTTCATTTCCAAACCTATAGTATCTACAGCTATCTCTAATTTCTTGTTCTGTAGTATTTTTAAATATCCATACATTTCTAGCTTCTTTGGCTTCTCCATACTGCTGCCAATTACTCCTGGTTCACTTAGGACTCGATTATATGCTGATGTTAGTCTCCTAACTACTTCCTTCTCTCTATTTCTTTGTTTTTTTTCCTGCTTATATATGCTATGATTTCGACCCTCATTACCACCTTTGAAGCTCCCCAATAGATCTCTGGTCTATCTAAATACTCTTGGTTATTTATGGCATATTCTTGCCATTTTTCAGCTAGAAAAACTTTACATTTTACATCATTAATTAAGTATGCAGGAGAACGGAATCTTTTTATAGGACAATTATGATTATTTATTTTATCTTCATATTTAAAATTATCGGGGCATGATCCGAAATTATTATCTCCCTCAGAGCAGCTTCTACTTCCCTTCCAAATAATTTCTCTGAAATCAGAAACATATCTATCCTTGAGAAGGTTTTATACGCCTTTGAGGCACATGTATAATCCCTACTCACTGGATTATTATCTCTCCAGATATTTTTTAAGATTAGATTATGCATACATTTTTTAAGGAGATTGGCTTCAAGCTTGTCTTTTCTACTTTTCTTAAATATTACCCCTGACCTAAATCTGTCTAATGGCACCTGACACACCATGCTAAAATCGCCACCTATTATAAGGGTACCTTCCACTTCTTTCAATATGTACTTGTAAATTTAACCAACATTTAGAAGAGTGTTCATTAGAACCATAAACATTACAAATGGTGAATTTTTTCCTTCTATTTCTAAAATCATATACGTTTCATTCGGGTCAAGGAAGCAAAATTTTATTAAACATTGTAAATTTTTCTTTATTAAAATAGCCACTCCCCTCTTTCTACTCTTACACGGGGTCCCAAGCACCATTCCCACCCAATTAGTTTTCATTTTACCTAACTCCTCTTCTTTTAAATGCGTTTCCTGAATTAACGCTATATCAGTCCTTACCAGCTTAAGTTGTTTAAGCATTGCTTTCCTTTTTATTGGGGAGGTGATACCCCCCAAATTCCATGAGGTATAATTAATTTGACTTATGCATTTTTTATTCTACAGCGCAGGTGCAAAAGAAAGAGAAAAGAGAAAACCAAAAACATCATGCTTTCAATTAATCCAACTTCTTTTCATATTGTTCATCAGCTCATTATTTCAATAACCTATGTTACTCAATGTATTTTCCCCATGTCTTGTTATTTCATCTCTTCATTCATAACCAGTCCTGCGTCTTTAATATTCTTTAAAATTCTGATCTCATCTGTTCCTTGTATGCGAATTCTAGCTGGATATATTAAAGTAGCATTTAGGCCTTTGTTTATCAATTGCGTACATATGGGTGCCATCTCTTTCCTTCTGTTGGACACCTCTTCTATGACCACTTCCTTCTTTTTCCTATAATACTGTAGCATTTTTACCTTATCTTGAAAATTAAGGAATTTAGCTATTATAGGCCTAGGTCTATCACTGCTTCTACCTTCGCTTATATGTCCTATCCTATGAGCTCTTTCAATTATGAAGGGTGTGTCTGTAGGTGGGATATCCAAGATCTTAGGTAAAATTTCAGACATAAATATATTTAAATTCCTATATTGTGTCTTTTCTGAGAGGCCTATTACTTTAAGATTATTCTTTCGGGCCCTATTTTCTAGGTCATCTACTTTCTGTTGTAAGCTATAATAATTTTGTTCCATTTTACTCATTTTAGTCTCATATTTAAAGGCATTATCTTCTATATCAGAAATCCTTTGTTCTGCCTCAGTAAGTATTTTTGTAAAATGCCTAACATTGATCGCTAGGCCAGATATTTCTGTCTTAATCTGGTCAAACTGGGGCATTAAGATGTCCAACATAGTTTTAATCAATACCTGTGTATCTATCTGATTTATACTCTCATTACTTGGTTCTGTAATAGTCTCATTGCTTCCTTTAGTTTTCTTATCTCTATTCCTAGCCGCCATTCCTGGAGATCTATTCTTTGATTGTGACAAAAATGTATCCATGTGTGTACATCTGTTGTTATCCAGATGTGTGCAAAATAAAAAAAAACATTACATATATCTGTATATGCACAAACTAAAGGGATTATCAAATCGCAGTATATTAGAGCCATTAGAAACAATTCTAGCAGAGAGAAGGGGGAGTCACAAGTACGGGAGATGCAAGATAGATTTGCACAAAGAGGATACTCACCCACGGTCCTAGAAGCAGTTAAAGAACAAATCAAGAACGCCACACAGAAGACACTCAAAGCAGCCAAACTCTGAGAACAGTATCATTTTTACAACACCCTATACCCCTAATACCTCTAACGTTGGACAATCCATTAGAGAGCATTGGCATATTCTACTCTCGGATCCGAAACTGAAATTTGCTAAGGACACATGCCCTATAGTTGGATATAGACGCAATACCAATCTAAGAGATCTGTTGGTCATCCCAGACCCCACTAAATGCTACACAGATGAGGATGGAAAAAACACACGTAAGGAATGCTTTCGGTGCCCTAATTGTACAACATGTAATGCTATGATAGCTACCCCAAAATTCAACCATCCGCATGGCAATCAAAAATACACCATCAACCATCCTATTACGTGTACTATGAAACATGTTGTATAAGTGATAATTTGTTGATGTGGCCTACACTATGTAGGAAAGACGCAAGGAATTATCCGTGAAAGAATGGCCAACAATCTAGCCGCTATCAGATTGGCCATAAAGAAAGAGGAATCTGACCAGCCGGTGGCCCCTCACTGGCTAGGGGCGAAACATCCAATATCTGTCATCAAAATAATTCTCATTGACCACATCCCCAAATTGCCCCGAGGTGGGGACAGGAACAAGCTGCTGCTAAAGAGAGAAGCAGAATGGATGTTCCGATTGGATACCATACATCCCAAGGGACTCAATTCTTTACCTGATTTTGGAGCATTATCATAATGTAGTGTAGCTATGTGTCTTTGCTGAATGGGATACCAGCGGGTTGTGGATGGGGACTGGGTGGGGGTGGCCTTCTGCCTGTTGACGGCATTCTACCTTTCACCATAGTCGGTGGTGACATCTAGGGATGGCGTGGATTATTCGTAGTTCACGTTATCTCCTTGATAACCCCCTAGACCCTGGCAAGTGGTTCACTCTACTTGTGACGCTAGCTTACACTATTGATAACTGCCTCTACTATATCCCTTGTTGAGGTATCAACATGACCTAAGTGGTTACAATGTAATTTTGCAACAAGTTTGGTATTTTAACTAAGTGATTTGGTACTGCCAACGTTGTATTGCTGTATGAGATATGTCCATTAGATCTTTTTGCCCTGATTATATCGATATGTACGAGTTGTATATCTTTTGCTGTAGTCCATCCTCTATTTTAATTGAATTGATTCTCTTTATGTGCTGTTATTGTAAATTTGATATACACTTATCACGCCATGTTTTTTTCATGTTTGCTATGGGTATAGTTTGGATACTTGAGTGATTCTTCACATATTTTAAACATGTGCACTGTTGCAAGGTAAATACCTCGGAATTGACGTCACATATGACGTATTTCCGGTAAGACCGGAACCGGAAGTGATGTAACTTCCGGTTTTCCGGATATGTGGGATTGATGACACATTATCATGACATGTTTGGGCATTATAGTATGTGATATTCATCACTGAGGTTTCTATAAATATGATGTTAACCCGTATAAGGGAATAAAAATGTTCACCATGTATATAATTATGTACATATTTGACTGAATGGTTTTATGTAAACTAATACTGGAAGTGAAGGTTGTTAACTTCCAAGTTCACTTTATACTATAACGGATAACAGAATTTATGCTTACCTGATAAATTACTTTCTCCAACGGTGTGTCCGGTCCACGGCGTCATCCATTACTTGTGGGAAATATTCTCCCCCACAGGGAAAGGCAAGGAGAGCACACAGCAAGAGCTGTCCATATAGCTCCCCCTCTGGCTCCGCCTCCCAGTCATTCGACCGACGGTTAGGAGAAAAAGGAGAAACTATAGGGTGCCGTGGTGACTGTAGTGTATAAAGAAAAAAAATTTCAACCTGATTAGGAAACCAGGGCGGGCCGTGGACCGGACACAACGTTGGAGAAAGTAATTTATCAGGTAAGCATAAATTCTGTTTTCTCCAACATTGGTGTGTCCGGTCCATGGCGTCATCCATTACTTGTGGGAACCAATACCAAAGCTTTAGGACACGGATGAAGGGAGGGAGCAAATCAGGTTACCTAAATGGAAGGCACCACGGCTTGCAAAACCTTTCTCCCAAAAATAGCCTCCGAAGAAGCATAAGTATCAAATTTGTAGAATTTGGCAAAAGTGTGCAGAGAGGACCAAGTCGCTGCCTTACATATCTGATCAACAGAAGCCTCGTTCTTGTAGGCCCAAGTGGAAGCCACAGCCCTAGTAAAGTGAGCTGTGATTCGGTCAGGAGGTTGCCGTCCGGCAGTCTCATAAGCCAATCGGATAATGCTTTTCAGCCAGAAAGAGAGAGAGGTAGCAGTAGCTTTTTGACCTCTCCTCTTACCAGAGTAAACGACAAACAAAGATGAGGTTTGTCTAAAATCTTTTGTTGCTTCTAAGTAGAACTTTAAAGCACGAACAACATCTAAATTGTGTAATAAACGTTCCTTCTTTGAAACTGGATTCGGACACAGAGAAGGAACAACTATTTCCTGGTTAATATTCTTGTTGGACACAACTTTTGGAAGGGTGGATTACATTGCAAAGCAGATAATTCAGAAACTCTTCTAGCAGAAGAAATAGCAACCAAAAACAGAACTTTCCAAGATAATAACTTAATATCTATGGAATGTAAAGGTTCAAACGGAACCCCTTGAAGAACTGAAAGAACTAAATTTAGACTCCAAGGAGGAGTCATGGGTCTGTAAACAGGCTTGATTCTAACCAAAGCCTGAACAAAAGCTTGTACATCTGGCACAGCTGCCAGTCGTTTGTGTAACAAGACAGATAAAGCAGAAATCTGTCCTTTTAGAGAACTAGCTGACAACCCTTTATCCAAACCTTCTTGGAGAAAGGAGAGAATCTTTGGAATTTTAATCTTACTCCAGGAGAATCCCTTGGATTCACACCAGCAGATATATTTTTTCCATATTTTATGGTAAATCTTTCTAGTCACAGGTTTTCTGGCTTGGACCAGAGTATCTATCACAGAATTCGAAAACCCACGCTTGGATAAAATCAAGCGTTCAATTTCCAAGCAGTCAGCTGCAGAGAAACTAGATTTGGATGTTCGAATGGACCTTGTACTAGAAGATCCTGTCTCAAAGGTAGCTTCCATGGTGGAGCCGATGACATATTCACCAGGTCTGCATACCAAGTGCTGCGTGGCCACGCAGGAGCTATCAGAATCAGAGGCCTTCTCCTGTTTGATCCTGGCTATGAGCCTGGGAAGGAGAGGAAACGGTGGAAACACATACGCTAGGTTGAACGACCAAGGCGCCACTAATGCATCCACTAGAGTCGCCTTGGGATCCCTAGATCTGGACCCGTAGCAAGGAATCTTGAAGTTCTGACGGGACGCCATTAGATCCATGTCTGGAATGCCCCATAATTGGGTTAACTGAGCAAAGACCTCCGGGTGGAGTTCCCACTCCCCCGGATGGAAAGTCTGGCGACTCAAATAGTCCGCCTCCCAGTTGTCTACTCCTGGGATGTGAATAGCAGATAGATGGCAGGAGTGATTCTCTGCCCATTGGATAATCTTGGTTACTTCCTTCATCGCTAGGGAACTCTTTGTTCCCCCCTGATGATTGATGTACGCAACAGTCGTTATGTTGTCCGACTGAAATCTTATGAACCTGGCTTCCGCTAGCTGAGGCCAAGCCAGGAGCGCATAGAATCTTAGTTCCAAGATGTTTATCGGGAGAAGCGACTCTTCCCGAGACCATAGGCCCTGAGCTTTCAGGGAGTCCCAGACCGCGCCCCACCCCAAGAGGCTGGCGTCGGTCGTGATGATGACCCACTCCGGTCTGCGGAAACTCATTCCCTGAGACAGGTGATCCTGGGTCAACTACCAGAGAAGTGAGTCCCTGGTTACCTGGTCTACTTGAATTTGGGGAGACAAGTCTGTATAGTCCCCATTCCACTGATTGAGCATGCACAGCTGTAATGGTCTTAGATGAATTCGAGCAAAAGGAACCACGTCCATTGCTGCGACCATTAGTCCTATTACTTCCATGCACTGAGCTATGGAGGGTTGAGGAATAGAATGAAGAACTCGACAAACGTTTAGAAGCTTTAGCTTTCTGACTTCTGTCAGGAAGATCTTCATTTCCACAGAATCTATTATTGTTCCCAGAAAAGGAACCCTTGTGGACGGTGACAGTGAACTCTTTTCTATGTTCACCTTCCACCCGTGAGATCTGAGAAAAGCCAACACAATGTCTGTGTGGGCCCTTGCTTTGGAAAGAGATGACGCTTGGATTAGGATGTCGTCTAGATAAGGTGCTACAGCGATGCCCCTCGGCCTTAGGACCGCTAGAAGGGACCCTAGCACCTTTGTGAAAATTCTGGGAGCGGTGGCTAAACCGAATGGAAGAGCCACGAACTGGTAATGTTTGTCCAGAAAGGCGAACCTCAGGAACTGATGATGAGTTTTGTGGATTGGAATATGCAGATACGCATCCTTTAGATCCACGGTAGTCAAATATTGACCCTGCTGGATTAACGGTAAGATTGTCCCAATGGTTTCCATTTTGAAGGATGGAACACTGAGGAACTTGTTTAATATCTTTAAATCCAGAATTGGCCTGAAAGTTCCCTCTTTTTTGGGAACCACAAACAGGTTTGAGTAAAAACCTAGACCTTGTTCCCCGGAAGGGACTGGGTTTATCACTCCCATCTTTGATAGGTCTCTTACACAATGTAAGAATGCCTGTTTCTTTATCTGGTCTGAAGATAAGCGAGACAGGTGGAACCTTCCCCTTGGAGGAAGTCCCTTGAACTCTAGCAGGTATCCCTTGGAGACTATCTCTAGTGCCCAGGGATCCGGAACATCTCTTGCCCAAGCCTGAGCGAAGAGAGATAGTCTGCCCCCTACCAGATCCGGTCCCGGATCGGGGCTACCCCTTCATGCTGTCTTGGTAGCAGCAGCAGGTTTCTTGGTCTGTTTACCCTTGTTCCAGCCTTGCATGGGCTTCCAAGCGGGTTTGGGCTGGGCCGCGTTACCTTCTTGTCTAGCGGCAGTGGAGTTATTAGCCGGTCCGTTCCTGAAATTGCGAAAGGAACGAAAATTAGACTTGTTCTTAGCCTTAAAAGGCCTATCCTGTGGGAGGGCATGGCCCTTACCCCCAGTGATGTCTGAAATAATTTCCTTCAATTCCGGCCCAAAAAGGGTCTTACCCTTGAAAGGAATATTAAGTAACTTAGTCTTGGACGACACATCTGCCGACCAGGATTTCAGCCAAAGCACCCTCCGCGCTACTATAGCAAAACCTGAGTTTTTTGCCGCCAATTTCGTTATTTGAAAGGCGGCATCCAATATAAAGGAATTAGCTCATTTTAATGCGTGAATTCTGTCCATGACTTCTTCATAGGAAGTCTCTTTCTGGAGCGACCTTTCTAGTTCCTCGAACCAAAAGGACGCCGCTGAAGTGACAGTAATAACACACGTAGCTGGTTGAAGGATGAACCCTTGCTGAACAAAAATCTTTTTAAGCAATCCTTCCAATTTTTTATCCATAGGATCTTTGAAAGCGCAGCTGTCCTCTATAGGAATAGTGGTGCGCTTCGCTAGTGTTGAAACAGCTCCCTCAACCTTCGGGACCGTCTGCCATGCGTCCCTTCTAGGGTCTACTATGGGAAACATTTTCTTAAATATAGGAGGTGGGGCAAAGGGTACACCTGGCTTCTCCCACTCCTTTTCCACTATGTTTGCTATCCTTTTGGGTATTGGAAAAGCGTTGCCGTGCACTGGGACCTCTAAAAATTTGTCCAATTTGCACAACTTCTCTGGTACTACCATAGAATCACAGTCATCCAGAGTAGCTAATACCTCCTTTAGCAAAGCGCGGAGATGTTCTAGCTTAAACTTAAATGCTACTATATCAGGTTCTGCCTGTTGAGAAATTTTTCCTGAGTCTGAAATTTCACCCTCAGACAGCCCTTCCCTCACAGCCAATTCCGATTGATGTGAGGGTAAAATAGATAAAGCATCGTCAGCGTCTGATTGTTCATCCCTTTTATCTGTATTTAAAGCTGAACAATCACGCTTTCTCTGAAATGCTGGCAGTTTGGATACAAGATTTGCTATAGAATTATCCACTACTGCTGTTAATTGTTGCATAGAAATAAGCACTGGCGCGCTAGGTGTCGCCTGCGTGGGCAAAGCTGGTGTAGACACAGAAGGAGAGGATGTAGAACTATCCCCACTACCTTCATTAGATAAATCATCTTGGGCAACATTATGAAATGTAACAGAGCTGTCCTCATTTTGTTTGGACGCTATGGCACAATTATCACAAACACTCGAAGGGGGAACCACATTTGTCTCTACACCCACAGAACATAGGTTATCTGATGGCACAGACATGTTAAACAGATTTAGGCAGGCAAACAATGCAATAAAAACGATTTTAAACAAAAACGTTACTGTCTCTTTAAATAATAAAATGACACACTTTATTTCTGAATGTTCAAAAAACTATGAAGGCAATATCCGATTTTTCTGAAATTTGGACCCCAGTGTCTTAATGCTTAGAAAGTATTGCACAGCAAATATGGAGACTCTAGCTCTTAAAACAAGCAAACCAGAGCTAATTGTTGGATTTAACCGTTTTTATATACCACAATCCCTGCTTACAGCATTGCTGCAGCTTTTACCTTTCTTAGGGGTCAATCATCCACAGAAATAAGCCTTCTGGAGTCACTTTCTGAGCCACAGGACCCTCTCACATGGAACTGCATGCACTGCCTTGAAATTAACTGAAGTGCCAAAAACAAAATTTATGCTTATCTGATAAATTCCTTTCTCCTGTAGTGTGGTCAGTCCACGGGTCATCATTACTTCTGGGATATTAACTCCTCCCCAACAGGAAGTGCAAGAGGATTCACCCAGCAGAGCTGCTATATAGCTCCTCCCCTCTACGTCACCTCCAGTCATTCGACCAAGGACCAACGAGAAAGGAGAAGCCAAAGGGTGTAGTGGTGACTGGAGTATAATTCAAAAAATTTTTTTTACCTGCCATAAAAAACAGGGCGGGCCGTGGACTGACCACACTACAGGAGAAAGGAATTTATCAGGTAAGCATAAATTTTGTTTTCTCCTGTTAAGTGTGGTCAGTCCACGGGTCATCATTACTTCTGGGATACCAATACCAAAGCTAAAGTACACAGATGACGGGAGGGACAGGCAGGCTCTTTATACGGAAGGAACCACTGCCTGAAGAACCTTTCTCCCAAAAACAGCCTCAGAAGAAGCAAAAGTGTCAAATTTGTAAAATTTGGAAAAAGTATGAAGAGAAGACCAAGTTGCAGCCTTGCAAATCTGTTCAACCGAAGCCTCATTCTTAAAGGCCCAAGTGGAAGCCACAGCTCTAGTAGAATGTGCTGTAATTCTTTCAGGAGGCTGCTGTCCAGCAGTCTCATAGGCTAACCGAATTATGCTACGAAGCCAAAAAGAGAGAGAGGTAGCCGAAGCTTTTTGACCTCTCCTCTGACCAGAATAAACGACAAACAGGGAAGACGTTTGTCGAAAATCCTTAGTTGCCTGTAGATAAAATTTCAGGGCACGGACTACATCTAGATTGTGTAGCAGACGTTCCTTCTTCGAAGAAGGATTAGGACACAAAGATGGAACCACAATCTCTTGATTGATATTCCTGTTAGTGACCACCTTAGGTAGGAACCCAGGTTTAGTACGCAGAACTACCTTGTCTGAATGAAAAATCAGATAAGGAGAATCACAATGTAAGGCGGATAACTCAGAGACTCTTCGAGCCGAGGAAATCGCCATTAAAAATAGAACTTTCCAAGATAACAGCTTGATATCAATGGAATGAAGGGGTTCAAACGGAACACCCTGTAAAACATTAAGAACTAAGTTCAAACTCCATGGTGGAGCAACAGTTTTAAACACAGGCTTAATCCTAGCTAAAGCCTGACAAAAAGCTTGAACGTCCGGAACTTCTGACAGACGTTTGTGTAAAAGAATGGACAGAGCTGAAATCTGTCCCTTTAAGGAACTAGCGGATAAACCCTTTTCTAAACCTTCTTGTAGAAAAGACAATATCCTCGGAATCCTAACCTTACTCCATGAGTAACTCTTGGATTCGCACCAATATAAGTATTTGCGCCATATCTTATGATAAATCTTTCTGGTAACAGGCTTCCTAGCCTGTATTAAGGTATCAATAACTGACTCAGAAAAACCACGTTTTGATAAAATCAAGCGTTCAATTTCCAAGCAGTCAGCTTCAGAGAAATTAGATTTTGATGTTTGAAGGGACCCTGGATCAGAAGGTCCTGTTTCAGAGGTAGAGACCAAGGTGGACAGGATGACATGTCCACTAGATCTGCATACCAAGTCCTGCGTGGCCATGCAGGCGCTATTAGAATCACTGATGCTCTCTCCTGTTTGATTCTGGCAATCAATCGAGGAAGCATCGGGAAGGGTGGAAACACATAAGCCATCCCGAAGGTCCAAGGTGCTGTCAAAGCATCTATCAGAACCGCTCCCGGATCCCTGGATCTGGACCCGTAACGAGGAAGCTTGGCATTCTGTCGAGACGCCATGAGATCTATCTCTAGTTTGCCCCAACGTCGAAGTATTTGGGCAAAGACCTCCGGATGAAGTTCCCACTCCCCCGGATGAAAAGTCTGACGACTTAAAAAATCCGCCTCCCAGTTCTCCACTCCCGGGATGTGGATTGCTGACAGGTGGCAAGAGTGAGACTCTGCCCAGCGAATTATCTTTGATACTTCCATCATTGCTAGGGAGCTTCTTGTCCCTCCCTGATGGTTGATGTAAGCTACAGTCGTGATGTTGTCCGACTGAAACCTGATGAACCCCCGAGTTGTTAACTGGGGCCAAGCCAGAAGGGCATTGAGAACTGCTCTCAATTCCAGAATGTTTATTGGTAGGAGACTCTCCTCCTGATTCCATAGTCCCTGAGCCTTCAGAGAATTCCAGACAGCGCCCCAACCTAGTAGGCTGGCGTCTGTTGTTACAATTGTCCAGTCCGGCCTGCTGAATGGCATCCCCCTGGACAGATGTGGCCGAGAAAGCCACCATAGAAGAGAATTTCTGGTCTCTTGATCCAGATTCAGAGTAGGGGACAAGTCTGAGTAATCCCCATTCCACTGACTTAGCATGCACAATTGCAGCGGTCTGAGATGTAGGCGTGCAAAGGGTACTATGTCCATTGCCGCTACCATTAAGCCGATCACCTCCATGCATTGAGCTACTGACGGGTGTTGAATGGAATGAAGGACACGGCATGCATTTTGAAGCTTTGTTAACCTGTCTTCTGTCAGGTAAATCTTCATTTCTACAGAATCTATCAGAGTCCCCAAGAAGGGAACTCTTGTGAGTGGAAAGAGAGAACTCTTCTTTTCGTTCACCTTCCATCCATGCAACCTTAGAAATGCCAGTACTAACTCTGTATGAGACTTGGCAGTTTGAAAGCTTGAAGCTTGTATCAGAATGTCGTCTAGGTACGGAGCTACCGAAATTCCTTGCGGTCTTAGTACCGCCAGAAGAGCACCCAGAACCTTTGTGAAGATTCTTGGAGCCGTAGCCAATCCGAATGGAAGAGCTACAAACTGGTAATGCCTGTCTAGAAAGGCAAATCTTAGATACCGGTAATGATCTTTGTGAATCGGTATGTGAAGGTAAGCATCCTTTAAATCCACTGTGGTCATGTACTGACCCTGGATCATGGGTAAAATTGTCCGAATAGTTTCCATTTTGAACGATGGAACTCTTAGGAATTTGTTTAGGATCTTTAAATCCAAGATTGGCCTGAAAGTTCCCTCTTTTTTGGGAACCACAAACAGATTTGAGTAAAACCCTTGTCCTTGTTCCGACCGCGGAACCGGATGGATCACTCCCATTAATAAAAGATCTTGTACGCAGCGTAGAAACGCCTCTTTCTTTATTTGGTTTGTTGACAACCTTGACAGATGAAATCTCCCTCTTGGGGGAGAGGATTTGAAGTCCAGAAGGTATCCCTGAGATATGATCTCTAACGCCCAGGGATCCTGGACATCTCTTGCCCAAGTCTGGGCGAAGAGAGAAAGTCTGCCCCCCACTAGATCCGTTCCCGGATCGGGGGCCCTCGATTCATGCTGTCTTAGGGGCAGCAGCAGGTTTCCAGGCCTGCTTGCCCTTGTTCCAGGACTGGTTAGGTCTCCAGCCTTGTCTGTAGCGAGCAACAGCTCCTTCCTGTTTTGGTGCAGAGGAAGTTGATGCTGCTCCTGCTTTGAAATTACGAAAGGAACGAAAATTAGACTGTCTAGCCTTAGGTTTGGCTCTGTCTTGAGGCAGGGCATGGCCTTTACCCCCTGTAATGTCAGCGATAATTTCTTTCAACCCGGGCCCGAATAAGGTCTGCCCTTTGAAAGGAACATTAAGCAATTTAGATTTAGAAGTAACATCAGCTGACCAGGATTTTAGCCACAGTGCTCTGCGCGCCTGAATGGCGAATCCGGAATTCTTAGCCGTAAGTTTAGTTAAATGTACTACGGCATCCGAAATAAATGAGTTAGCTAACTTAAGGGCTTTAAGCTTGTGTGTAATCTCATCTAATGGAGCTGATTCAAGTGTCTCTTCCAGAGACTCAAACCAAAATGCTGCTGCAGCCGTGACAGGCGCAATGCATGCAAGAGGTTGCAATATAAAACCTTGTTGAACAAACATTTTCTTAAGGTAACCCTCTAACTTTTTATCCATTGGATCTGAAAAGGCACAGCTATCCTCCACCGGGATAGTGGTACGCTTAGCTAAAGTAGAAACTGCTCCCTCCACCTTAGGGACCGTTTGCCATAAGTCCCGTGTGGTGGCGTCTATTGGAAACATCTTTCTAAATATTGGAGGGGGTGAGAACGGCACACCGGGTCTATCCCACTCCTTAGTAACAATTTCAGTAAGTCTCTTAGGTATAGGAAAAACGTCAGTACTCGACGGTACCGCAAAATATTTATCCAACCTACACAATTTCTCTGGTATTGCAACTGTGTTACAATCATTCAGAGCCGCTAACACCTCCCCTAGTAATACACGGAGGTTTTCCAGCTTAAATTTAAAATTTGAAATATCTGAATCCAGTCTGTTTGGATCAGAACCGTCACCCGCAGAATGAAGCTCTCCGTCCTCATGTTCTGCAAAATGTGACGCAGTATCTGACATGGCCCTAATATTATCAGCGCACTCTGTTCTCACCCCAGAGTGATCACGCTTACCTCTTAGTTCTGGTAATTTAGCCAAAACTTCAGTCATAACAGTAGCCATATCCTGTAATGTGATTTGTAATGGCCGCCCAGATGTACTCGGCGCTACAATATCACGCACCTCCCGAGCGGGAGATGCAGGTACTGACACGTGAGGCGAGTTAGTCGGCATAACTCTCCCCTCGTTGTTTGGTGAAATATGTTCAATTTGTACAGATTGACTTTTATTTAAAGTAGCATCAATGCAGTTAGTACATAAATTTCTATTGGGCTCCACTTTGGCTTTAGCACATATAGCACAGATATCTTCCTCTGAATCAGACATGTTTAACACACTAGCAAATAAACTAGCAACTTGGAAATACTTTTCAAGTAATTTACTATAATATGCAAAACGTACTGTGCCTATAAGAAGCACAGAAAAAGTTATGACAGTTGAAAATTGATAAACTGAAAAGTTATAGCATCAAATCTTTGTAAAAAACACACTTTTAGCAAAGGATTGCTCCCATTAGCAAAGGATAATTAACCCTGATAGCAGAAAAAAAATACAGAAATAAACGTTTTTTATCACAGTCAACTACAATCTCACAGCTCTGCTGTGAGTGATTACCTCCCTCAAAACAAGTTTTGAAGACCCCTGAGTTCTGTAGAGATGAACCGGATCATGCAGGGAAGACAATAAACTTCTGACTGAATTTTTTGATGCGTAGCAAAAGCGCCAAAAAAGGCCCCTCCCCCTCATACACAACAGTGAGAGAGATCAGTAAACTGTCATAAATTAAATAAAAACGACTGCCAAGTGGAAAAAATAGTGCCCAAACATTTTTTCACCCAGTACCTCAGAAAATTAAACGATTTTACATGCCAGCAAAAAACGTTTAACATAAATAAATTAAGTGTTATTAAAAAGCCTGTTGCTAGTCCCTGCAAATTAGGCTAAAGTCTTATGCATACAGTATAATTCCAGTGAAGTGCCATTCCCCAGAATACTGAAGTGTAAAATATACATACATGACAGCCTGATACCAGTTGCTGCTACTGCATTTAAGGCTGAGTTTACATTATATCGGTATGGCAGAATTTTCTTATCAATTCCATTGTCAGAAAATAATAAGATGCTACATACCTCTTGCAGATTAATCTGCCCGCTGTCCCCTGATCTGAAGTTTACCTCTCCTCAGATGGCCGAGAAACAGCAATATGATCTTAACTACTCCGGCTAAAATCATAGAAAAAACTCAGGTAGATTCTTCTTCAAATTCTACCAGAGAAGGAATAACACACTCCAGTGCTATTATAAAATAACAAACTTTTGATTGAAGGTATAAAACTAAGTATAATCACCACAGTCCTCTCACACATCCTATCTATTCGTTGGGTGCAAGAGAATGACTGGAGGTGACGTAGAGGGGAGGAGCTATATAGCAGCTCTGCTGGGTGAATCCTCTTGCACTTCCTGTTGGGGAGGAGTTAATATCCCAGAAGTAATGATGACCCGTGGACTGACCACACTTAACAGGAGAAATGAGGCCTCCTCCCTCAGTGCACTAGAGTGAAGGGGCCTTCCTGACTAGATTTAGGTGTCTAAAGCAAGCCAGATCAATAAAAAACGTCCCCAAGTGTATATGAGCTTATAAAACATTTCAATTGCCATCATATTGTAATAAAAAACAATCGATTTGGCCCCTGACAGTGTCTACCAGCATAAAAATCAAAAAGGGGAAGCCTGTTATCTTTTTTGCTGAGGTGAAAGAAAAATGGCTTACCGTTTTCCCTGAGGGGAAAAATGACTGTCATCTAGCATTAGCCTGTGTTGTTAGAAGGAGACTAGTCATACCTGAAGCAGATAAGTCTGCAAACTGTTACCCCCAACTGAAGTTCTCTGGTTTCAACAGTCCTGCGTGGTAACAGAAATGGATTTTAGTTACTTGTGCTAAAATCATAGCCCTCTTAAACAGAAATCTTCATCACTTTTCTGTTGTAGAGTAAATAGTACAAGCCAGCACTATTTTAAAATAACAAACTCTTGATAGAAGAATAAAAAACTACAACTAACACCACAAACTCCTCACCATCCCCGTGGAGATGCTACTTGTTCAGAGCGGCAAGGAGAATGACAGGGGGGCGGAGCCAGAGGGGGAGCTATATGGACAGCTCTTGCTGTGTGCTCTCCTTGCCTTTCCCTGTGGGGGAGAATATTTCCCACAAGTAATGGATGACGCCGTGGACCGGACACACCAATGTTGGAGAAATGATGTATGCTTGGCACTTTTTTTTTCTTTTTTTTTACAGGAAGAATGAGGTAACGGTTTGTTAGTTCCCTGTATTTAAGCATGATTTTGTGTGTACACTGGATGTTCTGAAGAAGGGGAGTTTTGTTCCCGAAACATCAATAAATTTGACTTTTGCATTTGAAAAATCCTGGTTTGTCTCTGTTTCTGTTGGAGCTATATATATGCATACATATGCGTGTGTTTTTTTGTTTGTTTGTTTTTTCCTTCTCTTCTTTTTTTCCCCCTCCCCCTCTTCCTCTCTCCTTTTCCTTTCTCCTATTTTTTAACTCAGGAAGTGAAGGGAGGTGTGTGAATTAGTTAATTATTAGTGATATAAGTACGTGTGAAATAAAAAATAAATAAAAAAGATAGTGTTTACCGGAAATATACCTCCAGCCTCTTTCTAGGATCTAGAGTTGCCTAAAGTCAAGTTGAGTAAATTAACCAATATAATAGCCTTGAATCTAGAAATTACATTTTCTCAACTTCTAAATATCAGACTATGAGGCCTATTTATCAAGCCGTCAACCGCAAATACGATGGAATTCCGCAGTGTAATTGTGGCGAGCTTGATTCGCCTCATTTATCAAAGCCTACAGACCGGCAAAAGTAGAAATTTGTGACGTAACATACGATCCGCCGGTCTCAGTCCGACACTGTCAGGGTGCCAGGAATCAGACTGAGACGAGAAGTACAAAAATAATCACACCTTTATTAATAGCAAAAAATAATAAAAACTCCACAAGTCAAATAAGCCAGGAATCAAAACCAGAGCTGGTAGTCAGACGAGCCGAGTCAGGAGCTAAAGCGAACAGACAGACGAGCCGGAATCAGGAACAAGGAGAACAGCAGAGTCAGGAACAAGCCAGGGATCAGGAACCAGGAGGGACATCATACAGCCAGGTAATACACAGGAGCTCTCACAAACAGGTCTGAGACAACGCAAGGGCAAAGCATACTGAACAGAGGCCCTTTAAATAATAAGTGACGACATCACAATTCTGAGACTGCATCCTGTCTCACACGGATGATGTACACCAGTCTGGCCATGAAATGAAGTGTAGGAAATGAGCAGCATCACACAGTATGCACCAGAGTCAGCAAGAGAGGTGAGTAAAATGGCTGCCAGCAGCACATAGCAAACAAAGCACGGAAAAAACCCTGACAGACACAGATCGATGCTTACGTCATTACAGATGTTCCGAATGCAAATTCGGCACTATCTGACTACTTTTGCTAGTTATCAAATTTCTACCAGGTACGCTCACCACTATTCCGGCCCAGCGTACCTGGTTTTCAATCCGCCACCCTGGAGGCGGCGGATGCCATAGGAATCAATGGGAGTCTAAAAGCAGCGAAAGCTTATGTTCGATGCTGCCAGATATCCCATTGATTCCTATGGGAGAATAAAAGTTATGTTTACACCTAACACTGTAACATATACCCCGAGTCTAAATACCCCTAATCTGCTGCCCCCTACACCGCCGCCACCTACATTATACTTATTAACCCATATTCTGCCGTCCCAACACCGCCACCACCTAAATAAAAGTCATTAACCCCTAATCTGCCGCTCCCGACACCGCCGTCACCTACATAAAGTTATTAACCCCTACCCCGCCGCTCCCGGAGCCCACCATAACTAAATAAATGTATTAACCCCTAAACCCCTGGGCTCCCACATCACTACCACTTACTAAACCTATTAACCCCTAAACCACCCGCCCCCCACATCGCCATAAACTAAATTAAACTATTAACCCCTAAACCTAACAACCCGCTAACTTTATATTAAATATTATCATCCCTATCTTATATTAAATTTAAACTTACCTTTAGATTTAAATTAAACTATATTAAACTATATTAAACTAATAATTAATCTACCATAACTATTAGACTAAAACTACATTAAACTATATTAAACTATTAACCTATCCTAACTGTTATACTAAAATTACAATAAACTATATTAAACTATTAATTAATCTACCCTAACTGTTATACTAAATTACATGAAACTATATTAAACTAATAATTAATCTACCCTACCTGTTATACTAAAATTACATTAAAGTGATGGTAAATGTAACTATACTTGAGTTTATATTTCATAAGTATTACTCAATATAAGCACAGTGATGCTTTTGTTTTTTTTTAAATAAACGTTTTTTCTTACAAAATCTTTATTTATAAATGTGCTCCGTTACCTGCTCCCCGACTGCCTCCCTATGAGAATTTTGCACCATCCAATCAGGACTGCACCATACGCCGTATGTAAATCTGTTATTAGCACGCACGTTATTAGCAGGCTCCCGTGCTCAGAGTTTTAAATAGCATCAACAAAACTTAAACTGCGCAAGTGCAGTTGCAGCCACGATCTCGCCACTGCTTATAGTAAACAGTGAATTTCCCTGTCACTGTGCTAAGAGGTGAAATAAAAATGACCTGAGCTTCCACGTTTTCACATAACTGCTACAAGAATCTTGGCCATTCAGGCTAAAAAATTGTTTAAAAAATTACTAAAATTAAATACATCATAGGCAATTTTTTAGCCTGAATGGCCAAGATTCTTGTAGCAGTTATGTGAAAACGTGGAAGAAAGCTCAGGTGATTTTTATTTCACCTCATAGCACAGTGACAGGGAAATTCACTGTTTACTATAAGCAGTGGCGAGATCGTGGCTGCAACTGCACTTGCGCAGTTGAAGTTCTGCTGATGCTATTTAAAAATCTGAGCACCTCTGAGCACGGGAGCGTGCTAATAACAGATTTACATGGGGCGTATGGTGCAGTCTTGATTGGATGATGCAACTGTCAATCAAATAGAGATTTCTGAAATTCTCACAGGGAGGCAGTCGGGGAGCAGGTAATGGAGCACATTTATAAATGAAGATTTTGTAAGATAAAACGTTTATTTAAAATAAACAAAAGCATCACTGTGCTTATATTGAGTAATACTTATAAAATATAAACTCAAGTATAGTTACATTTACCATCACTTTAAACAACAAATTAAATTAACTATATTATATATTTAAACACCTAACCCTACTCAAATAATTTAAATCTACACTAAAAAATACTAAGTTACAAAAAACTAACAACTAAGATACAAAAAATAACAAACACTAAGTTACAAAAAAAATAAACACTAAGTTACACAAAATAAAAAATAAATTAGATTTAAACTAATTACACCTAATCTAAGAGCCCTATTAAAATAAAAAAAGCCCCCCCAAAATAAAAAAACCCTAACCTACAATAAACTACAAATAGCCCTTAAAAGGGCCTTTTGCTGGGCATTGCCCCAAAGAAATCAGCTCTTTTACCTGTAAATAAAAAAATACAAATACCCCCTAAACTGTAAAATCCACCACCCACACAACCAACCCCCCCAAATAAAAACATAACTAAAAAAAACCTAAGCTCCCCATTGCCCTGAAAAGGGCATTTTTTATTTTGTGTAACTTAGTGTTTATTATTTTTGTAACTTAGTGTTTGTTATTTTTTGTAACTTAGTTGTTATTTTTTTGTAACTTAGTAATTTTTTAGTGTAGATTTAAATTATTTAAAGGGACAGTCAACCATAGAATTGTTATTGTTTTAAAAGATAGATAATCCCTTTATTACTCATTCCCCAGTTTTGCATAACCAACACAGTTATATTAATGTACTTTTTACCTCTGTGATTACCTTGTATCTAGGAACCATCTTCCAGCCCCCTGATCACATGACTGTGACTGTTTATTATCTATTGTCTTAAATTTAGCCGTGTTTTGTGCTAAATCTTAAATAACCCCCTATGCCTGAACACAGTGTTATCTATATGGCCCACGTGTACTTTCTGTCTGTGTGTGTTGAAAAGAGATTTAAAAAGCCTGTGATAAGAGGCAGCCCTCAAAGGCTTAGAAATTAGCATATGAGCCTACCTAGGTTTAGTTTAAACTAAGAATACCAAGAGAAAAAAAGCAAATTTGATGATAAAAGTAAATTGGAAAGTCAATTAAAATTAAAAGTCCTATCTGAATAATGAAAGTTTAATTTATACTTGACTGTCCCTTTAAGTAGGGTTAGGTGTTTAAATATATAATATAGTTAATTTAATTTGTAGTTTAATGTAATTTTAGTATAACAGTTAGGGTAGATTAATTATTAGTTTAATATAGTTTAATGTAATTTTAGTATAATAGTTAGGGTAGATTAATTAATAGTTTAATATAGTTTAATGTAATTTAGTCTAACATGCAACTGTCAATCAAATAGAGATTTCTGAAATTCTCACAGGGAGACAGTCAGGGAGCAGGTAATGGAGCACATTTATAAATGAAGATTTTGTAAGAAAAAACGTTTATTTAAAAACAAATCAAAAGCATCACTGTGCTTATATTGAGCAATACTTATAAAACATAAACTCAAGTATAGTTACATTTACCATCACTTTAATGTAATTTAGTAAAACAGTTAGGGTAGATTAATTAATAGTTTAATATAGTTTAATGTAATTTAGTATAACAGTTAGGGTAGATTAATTATTAGTTTAATATAGTTTAATTTAATTTTAGTATAATATTTAGTGTAGGTTAATTAGTAATTTAATATAGTTTAATTTAATTTTAAAGGTAAGTTTAAATTTATTATAAGATAGGGATGAGTTAATATTTAATGTACAGTTAGCGGGTTGTTAGGTTTAGGGGTTAATAGGTAAATTTAGTTAATGGTGATGTGGGGGGCTGGCGGTTTAGGGGTTAATAACTTTATTTAGTTGCGGTGGGCTTCGGGAGCGGCGGGATAGGGGTTAATAACATAATGTAGGTGGCAGCGGTGTAGGGGGGCGGCAGATTAGGGGTTAATAACATAATGTAGGTGGCAGCGTTGTAGGGGGTGGCAGATTAGGGGTTAAGAACATAATGTAGGTGGCGGCGAGGTCCAGGAGCAGCGGGACAGGGGTTAATAAGATTATTAGAGTTGCGGCGGTGTCGGGGAGCAGCGGGATAGGGGTTAATAACTTTATTTAGTTGCAACGGGGTCCAGGAGCGGCGGGATAGGGGTTAAACATTTTAGTATAGTGGTGGTGTTTAGTGTCAGTATACAAATAAAGCTATGACAAAGCCGAAGAGCAGCGAGATCGATGACTATTAGTTAAGAACAGTCCGCTGCTCATCGTCCCGTACTTGGTGCACGGCTTTTTGACAGCTTTTTTGTTAAATATGGAGAGCGTATTAAGGTCCGAGGCCGTGATGTTAGGCGATGTCAGGCGAGCATATTGGTGACGTCAAATGCAGCACAACTGACGGCTTGATAAGTAGGCCTCTATAACTCTTACATATATATACACGTTATCCACTTTTATCAAATACTATTCATATCTAGGGGTACAACCACCCCACCTTGAGAATTCTTTTATAGTAAAAACTAAATAATACTACTTTTACAATTCAACAGTCCCAGTTAAATGATTTAAGAATGTTGTAACCAGTTCACCCTAATTTATTATAGATATCTTATCAAGAGGGCTTTGATTTTTAAATATCTCCCTAACTGAGAGAATAATTATAGTAATGCCCCTCTAGTTTAGCCTAAGCCTATACATTCACTTAGTTATTTCAATAGTCAAACACTTTGTTTCAGTTTCAGAACTGTATCAATATTCCTTTTACCAAAGCAATGATCAGCCATTTTTACATGAAACAGATACAGATAGTAGTAATCTATAGGGTCCCTTAATTCAAACCTTGATATACATATCAATATAAACCTTAAACTTTACCGTCGCTCTAGGTTTTATATATCAGCCTAACATTATTAATACATTGACATAATATAAGCTCAGAAAGGTTATATACTAAAAAATAGTATCCTGCAATTATCACTATATTTTAGCCACACAGGGCAATCACATCTAAAGGTGCAACCACCCAAACTTAGGAGTTATACCTTAATTTAACTATAACCACCTTTACAATGTATCTAACCAAAGATAAATGATATATCTATCCATACATATTTAGAACTTTATCATCTTTCTGGGACTTATATATTAGCTTTGTAGCATTATTACATTGACCTAATAAAATTCAGAGGGATTTTTATTCTTTTTTTTTCTTACTCTTTTCCTCTCTTTTTCCTTTTCTAGAGAAAAATACAAATAATGTCCTAGGGAAGTCTCTGTATTTAGCCCTTGTAAATGTATTTAAGTAAAGATTAAGTATAGTATACAATACGTTTATTTCCTCAGGGTTTTCCGTTAGCTGTCACTCCCTCACTTCAAATTTTACCAACAGCTAGCAATGTTCCAGTAGATTATTAAGACGTGTTTGATTTAAGGAGATAGGTGTGATTTATACAGCATAGCGTCCATCCACACTCTTATTCTAGCCTCATAACAGAATAAGAATATTCCATTATCAGTATTTCTTTACCATATCCCCGGCTAAAGAGCCTGTGAGAGCCGCGGGATTTGCCCTTCTCTCACGCTCACTTGTTATAACAGCCGTAGCAGCCAAAGATGGAGATGAGTTGAATGGCTACTGGTTCACTTAGATTAATCAGGCAGGTTTATTATGAGTATATATCCTGGGTCAGCTCCTCATCTCTTCTCGATCTGTATCAGGTTATTAACAGTCCTACCGCCCCATAATCAAATACCCAGCCATCTCAGCTTCACAACCAGGGCTGAGTTTCCCCACGCCAATCACCGTTAGCAGTGTATTCCTAGTCCAGGACGCTGCACCAAGATACATAGGGGAAAAGCAAATAAACCCTAGCTTCTGGTAGGTAGTGATTTTCTTTTGTACATATGCAGGGGAGCCGCAGGATTTACCCATCCCTCCTGCAGGGTCTCCAAGGGTAGTTTATCCTCGTCTCAATTCCATGCTTCCGAGCTAACAGTTAAGGTCCACTTCCTTCTATTTACCGGGCACTTGATCAAAATCTTTGCCTGTTAGTCAGCATGATGCTCTCGGTCTTCCGACATGTGAATCCTTTTCTCCAGGATCTGGACCCGATACCAATAGCTGGGCAAGGGTCACTAAGTTAGGGGGATGTAGATGGGTTCTTTACCAAAGAGAGAGCGGCAAAGCAGCAACAGCCTACTTGCTCCGCCCCCAGCCGGAAGCTATCGGTCAAATAAGAAGTTTAATGTGTAATTTAAATTCACATTTTGTTGTATATGTCTTTTATTATGAAACGTAATGCTTATTATTAATACGATCACTTTGCTTAACATTTTTACTTGCACTTTCAAAAAATTTTAAACTTCTAATTTGGTTTAGTACCATACTGTAATGTATGTACCTCTCATTCACACAGAAATATACGGCGAGATTACGAGTTTTGCGTTAGCCTTAAAAAGCAGCGTTGAGACGTCCCAACGCTGCTTTTTATCTAACGCTGGTATTACAAGTTTGGCAGGTAGAGGCTCACCGCTCACTTTTCTTCTGTGACTTGAGGCTACCGCAAATCCCCTTACGTCAATTGCGTATCCAATCTTTTTAATGGGATTTGCCTGGTGCTGGTATTACAAGTCTTGGAAGAAGTGAGCGGTACAGCCTCTATCTCCAAGACTTCAACCGCATTTAAAAGTCAGTAGTTAAGAGTTTTATGGGTTAACGTCGGGACATAAAACTCTTAACTAAAGTGCTACAATGTACACTAACACCCATAAAATACCTATTAACCCCTAAACCAAGGCCCCCCCACATCGCAAACACTATAATAAAAATTATAAACCACTAATCTGCCGACCGGACATCACCGCCACCTACATTATACCTATGAACCCCTAATCTGCTGCCCCTAACATCGCCGACACCTACATTATATTTCTTAACCCGAAATCTGCTGCCCTCAACCTCGCCGCCACCTACCTACAATTATTAACCCCTAATCTGCCGACCGGACATCGCCGCCACTTTAATAAATGTATTAACCACTAAACCACCGCACTCCCACCTCGCAAACACTATAGTACATTTTATTAACCCCTAATCTGCCCCCCCAACATCGCCGCCACCTACCTACCATTATTAACCCCTAGTCTTCCGACCCCAACGTCGCCGTTACTATAATAAAGTTATTAACCCCCTGTTCTCCCAGCCGGGCACCGAAGGGCCAGAAGAGGACATCCGGACTGGCAGAAGTCTTCATCCTATCCGGGCAGAAGAGGACATCCAGACCGGCAGACATCTTCATCCAGGCGGCATCTTCTATCTTCATCCTTAAGGAGCGGAGCCATCTTCTATCCAGCCGACGCAGAGTCATCCTCTTCAATCAAAGTCCTAACGAAGAATGAAGGTTCCTTTAAATGACATCATCCAAGATGGCGTCCCTCGAATTCCGATTGGCTGATAGGATTCTATCAGCCAATTGG